>NC_056748.1:928573774-928873774 GCF_019279795.1 Protopterus annectens | reverse complement strand
CAGTATGTGACAGCATGGGAGGACATGATTGACAGACTATGATGCTTTGCCAGAGATGGCCTTCATCTGTCTCCCCTAGGCTTCAGGCTTCTGGCAAAGGCTCTTGCCTCTCCCATAGTGTCCTTTTTAGGCAAAGTCACGAGGACAACATTACCAAGATGAAAAATTCTTCTAAACGAAATGTAAAGGTCATGCTGCTAAACGCTAGGAGTGTGAACATGAAGCTGAACTCACTGCAAGCATTCTTCTCCCTGGAAGATGCTGACATTTGTGCAGTCACTGAAACCTGATTCAAAGCTGTGGAGAGCAGCCCCGCCTTACCAGGTTACTTGTTCTACCATACTTTCAGACCCCAAATGGAGGGCTACAAAGCCAAAGGAGTTGGAGTTTCAATATTTATCAAAGACATACTCACCTCCAGGCTGGTCAAACATTATGAAGCATAGGAGACATTCCAGGTGCAGTTAACTGTTGACAAAAACACCTATTCAAATTATAGCTAGCTACAGAACCCTAACCATGACTCAGGAGGCTCAGTCCACCTATCTGGACTTACTTGAATCCATCAAGATTCAAATCTCTACCCTGATCCTGGGTGACTTTAACTACCCAATCATACAGTGGATGACCTATTCTAGCTCAAACAGAAATGTCCAAAGATTCCTCATCTTTGTCAATGCCAATACATTGCATCAGCTGGTTGACACCCCCACAAAAGGTGAAAATATCCTGGACCTGGTACTAAACAACATGAGTAGCCACTGTAGCACCCCTACAGTGTCATTGTCCTTGATAAGATCCAACCATAAATTAGTAACTTTGAAAGTAACCATCTCCCCTGACCCCCCCCCCCTTACCAGGGTCAAATAAAAAACTTTTCCAAAGCTGACTACAACCTCCTGAGAGCAGGTGTAAACAGCCTTACAGTCACCATCCCTTCAGTTGGAATAAACACTAATGTCCACGCTTACACTAAAAAACTATATGAGCACCTATATGGCTGCATGGACTCAGCAATACCTGACAGGACCAAATCATCTTCCTCAAGGAAGAGTAAACTGGTCTGGTGGACAGCAGCAATAAACAAACTCTATAATAAAAGGAAAAGAAATTGCTGTCCAGGACCAAGAAGGAGCAGGTGCCAAGTTGGAAGCAATCTCTCCTTTGTCTGCGCAAGCAAATAATGTCACTGGTGAAATCGTCTAAGGCTAACTTCGAGTCCAAATTGACCACATCCACTAAGGACAATCACATGGCCTTCTTCTCATAGGTCCGCAATCTCAAAGGTGACTTCCAAATCTGCTCTGAACTGGTGATCAAGAATACCACATACACAAACGCCATAGATATAGCCAACCTCTGGCAGACAAGTTCAGTGAAAACTTCACCCCCTGTCCCCCCATCAGTAAACTAGGACATCCCCAGGACATGTCCCACTCCCCTCATCACCAGGGAGCATGTCATTAATGCCCTCTCAAAGGCAAAAAAGACAGCCTCCATGGGACCTGACAACATCCCAGGCTGTGTCCTACATTAACTCAGGCAAGAACTCTCAGCACCACTAGGCACCCTATTCAACCAAAGCCTGTGCACTGGCTTCATTCCAGGACGACAGCCATTGCCATCCCTCTACACCAAGGTGGAGGGTCCACTGACACAGGCAGTTATAGGCCCATCAGCCTAACTTGCCTGATCTGCAAGGCCATGGAACACATTATCATTGACCTTATAAACAAGAACATTGGCAACCACCAAATGTTTGATCCCACACAGTTTGGTTTTGTCAAAGGGGGATTATGCCTGTTAAACTTGGTCACCTTCTTTGAAACAGTCACCAAAGCCATGGATGAGGGGAAGACAGTGCACAGTGCCTACCTTGACCTAGCAAAAGCCTTCAACACTATTCCCCATTCAAGAATAATAAATAAACTCTCCCAGCTATGCATAAACCCATATGTTACCAGATGGGTAGCTAACTCACTCACTGATAGAACCCACTCAGTCAAATAAGGGAAGTCACCTCTAGTAGTAGACCCGTAACAAGTGTCATACCCCAAGGACTGGTCTTGAGGCCTCTACTATTTGGGATATACTTTTCTGAGGTGCAAGCCAAATCCAGTGGTCTGTGGTTTGGTTTACCAAGTTTGTAGATCACTTCAAGCTGGGCACTGTCATAAATTCCCCCTAGTGATGTGAAGATCCTCCAAGAGGGCCTTACCCAAACTAATGACTGGAGCCAAAAGCATGGCCTCAAACTGAATGTCAAGAAATATATCATTATCCCCCTTGGGGAAAATGACATCCCCACTAATTATCACATTAATAACAATGTACTAAGCATGCACTCAGTCGTGAGGGGCTTGGGCACCCAGGTTGATAGCAACCTGACTTTTGACCACCATGTTGCCTCCATTGTACAGAAGGCTTTCTACGTGGCCCACCCCATAAATAAGGGTATTTCTTCCAGGAACAAGGAGGTCATAACATTCCTGTACTCCTCCCTTATCAGACCCATTATTGAGGACAATGACCCTTTCAGCATGTACCTTGCCAAGCACATGCAGCAGTTGGAGATACCACAGAGGTTCTTGACCAAGAAAATCCAGGGTCTCAAACACCTGTCCTATACAGACTGCTCAGAGGTGACCTGTGTCTGGGATATAAGACCATCTCAGACTCTGCCTTGATGGAGTTGCTGCATATCCGTAAGTCAAACTTCAATCACGCAACCCACATGCAAGGGCTCAACCTGGCCTGTGACAGTAATAGAACTTGTTGGCAGGATAGATTTGTGTCCCAATGACTCCCCCATCTGTGGAAAAGACTCCCTTGCCATGTCAAGCAGAGTACCTCACTAGCCCTCCTTAAGAGGAACCTGGACAACTGGGTGGGAAACAGAAAATAGACCCCTGGGATCCCACCTGTGTCCCTGCTGGATAGGAAAAACAGATGCTGGCTTTATGGGAACATGGGTGAAATTCTTGGCTAGGCTTATAAAGGCCTCGGGGCAAATAGCCTAGTATCATCCTATGAACCTATGAACCTGTGAACCATAAAAATAGAAACTTTCTCATCAAAGTAAATAGGCAACTAAGAGGGTAATTAGGTCAAGCAAAGCAAACTTTGAGGTTAAGATAGTGTCCCAGGTGAAAGATAACCATAAGACCTTCTACAGCTATGTCAGAAACCTCAAGGACAGCACACAGCATTGTGCTGAACTTGTTGTTAATGGTGCTACATTCACTGAGCCTGGTAATATAGCAAACCTGTTGAAGACAAATTCTTTTCCACCTTTCCTTCCTGACACCCCAGTAATTCCCTCAGAAATACCCCCAAACATAACCCCTACAACTATAATTAGGGAGCATTACTGGCTGCACTCACTTAAGCCAAGAACATGGCCTCAATGGAACCCAATAACATCTCAGGATGTCTCCTGGATAGTCTAAAATATGATTCACCGGGACCCCTGGAGTGATTATTTACCTATGGTCTTAAAAAAAGCTTTGTGCCATGTGAATGAAGGCTGCAAAGGTCATCCCCTTCATAAGGGAGGACCTTCAATAGATCCTGGAAACTACATACCTATTAGTCTGACTTTCTTATTTGCAAAGCTATGGAAATAATTATCATGGAAATTGTCAACAAGATCATAGGAGACCTCCAGACACTGGATTGGTCCCAGGTGGGATTTGCCAAAGGAATATCATGCTTACTGAATCTGGTGCACTTCTTTGAAAAAATAACTAAGGCAATAGATGAGAGAAAAACTGAGCATACTACCTTCCTAGATCTGGCTAAAGCATTTGATACAATATCCCACTTAGGGATTGTCAACAAACTTGTGGAACTAGGTATAAACCCCTTTCTAATTAGCAGCATCACTGATAGGAGCCAGCAGGTTATAATTAGCAAGGTCACCTCCACAAAGAAGCTGGTCACCAGTGACTCTGTGCTGGGCTCTCTCCTCTTCAGCATCTACATCTTAGATGTCAAAGCTAATGTCAAAGGCCTTTGGCTGCCCAAGTCTGCAGATGATTGAAAACTAGGATCAATGAGACCAGCATTCAGGAAGGCCTAATGCAGGCAAGTGTTTAGTGCCAAAGCCATGGCTTAAAACTCAATACCAGGAAAAACATTATAGTACCTTTTGGGAAGTATATCACCTAGGTAACTACATCATCAATAAAACACCCTTAAAAGTTGATTCAGTAGTCAGGGATCTCAAAACTCACATAGATAGCAGCCTTGCCTTCACCCAACATGTGTCCAAGAGCATAAGAAAATCATTCTATTTTGCTCAACATATAAACAAGGGCATGGCATGTCCAGAGAGGTCATCACACCACTGTACTCGTACCACATCAGACCCATCATAAAGTATAATGCCCTCCTTGCTATGTACATGACCAGATGCATTCAGCAAGTGGAACGTGAAATACAGGGAGAAAGCACAATGTCCTATACTGATTACGTCAAAGCCCTGTCTCCTTACTCAGTATAATGCAGACTTCTGAGAGGTGAACTTTGCCTGGCGTGGAGGGTATCTGTGGATTAAGAGACCTAAATTTTGCTTGTGACATAAATAGAACATGTTGGAGAGACAGATATGTTCTCAGAGAGTTCCCATTCTCTGGAGCAGGCTCCCCATCCATATAAAATAGAGTTCCTCCCAGTCCCTGTTTAAGTGCAACTTGCACCACTGGATGGGTAATCAGAAATTCACCCTGGTCTGTCTCCTTTGTCTCTGATGGACAGATGCAGTTAAAAAAAAACACCCATATAAATCAAAGTTGTTGGTCACATTTGTGCTGCATGGCTAGTCTTAAGTATACACTTATAAACCTATCTACTGCAATTGACTCATAAGGAACTGGTAGAAATGTTTGATCGATATGACCTGGAGTTGATGAGTGTTTTAATTAAAGGCAATGACAGACAGATGGAGAAACTGGTTAATTAAATATAAGTATTGTATACAAACATACAAAATCATTTATTATTTGAAATGCACAGGAATAAATACAATATCTGTAATTACTGCCACCTTGATATTTAAAGAATTACTTTATATCGTTTGAAAAAAGGTTAACCTTTACTCCTGATAAATGGAGATATAGCTGATATATATGCTTGAGTTTAAACATTTTGCCAGCAAGTTAAATTTAGCTTGTATACATATGGACAAAGAAGAAAATACAATGAGATCTACTACTGTTTTTATGAAAGTACCTTTAAACTTTTTTTGAATTCTTTAAAGCATTTGAGAGTGCTTGTGAACATATTTATAAAATATATTGTTCTAATATTATAAATCGTGAGGAGAAATCTTTGTAGACATTATGTTAAGTTTTGACCTCTTATGAATAACAGTTCCCTGCCCAAAAATACAAACACATTTTCGTCTGCAATTACCCCTGTTTCAAAACTGTAATCGATTTATTTTCCACATGTGGATGGCAAGAGGTTAGAGAAGCCTTGATTTGTTGTGATTTTTTTTTTTGAGTTCGGGGAAATATACAAGTCTTGGCAGATTTTTTGGAAATCTTCTATATTGATAACTGTATTTATTTTGATAGTAAGTTTTACAAACAAAGGTTAGGGCAATGGGAGCCACATATGCCCCAATTTATGCAAATTTGGTTATATGCAACCGGGAACAGGAGTTATTTATATATATATATATATATATATATATATATATATATATATATATATACATTTCCCACAGAACAGCATAAAAAGCTAAAGTTAAACTAACATAAAAAAAATAGTAATGGTTCATTGACTGATGATTTAAGACCCATGCCTACCCTTTCCACCTTACAGACAATACTAGAAAATCTAGTATATAACCAACTTATCAAATACCTGCACATGGAAAATGTACAGACTCTTACCCTCCACATCCAGCATGGTTTCTGGTCAGGAAGTTGCACAATAACTGCAATATATACTGTAACAGACAATATCCTCCTAGACATAAAATATAAGAGCCTTACAGGAGCTGCCTTTATAGACCTAATAAAGGCATTGGATACTGGAGAAAACTTTTTTAATGCAATATCTCCATAATCTTGGGACCATCACCCAAGCAAACAAACTGGTTCCAACATTTTCTAATCTACAAATCCTTCATCCCACAATTTGGGCTGTTCCCGCACCCATCAGGAAAGGTGTCCCTCCAATTCTTTTCTCTTGATAGAGTAATACATTTCCCACAGACCAACCCAGCCTACCTATTGTATTAAATAAAGATGACACAGTCATTTACAGATCCTGTCTACCATTGCAGAACTGCAAACAGACTAATCAAGCCTCATCCAATTGCTCATCCAAAATAATCTTCTAAATCTACAAAAACAAAACAAAAAATATGTTGTTTTGGGCACACATAAAACTCAAAAAAATTGTCATCCAGCTAACACATCTCATTCAAAAATAAGAAACTCTATCAAACTTTAATAACATCAGATAACATGGTGTGTAGTTAGACCCCTTCACTCAGTGTTCAACATCACATTAAAATCCAGTATCAGCAAACTTCTTTTCTTTACCAGAAGAACCTCACACTTCCTATCCTTATAGGTTCATAGGTAGGTACTAGGCTATTGGCCATAGGGCCTATATAAGCCTAGCCAAAAAGGTACCCTGGCTTTCGCCACCGAGAGAAAATTATTTAACTGTGCCCCTGTCAAGCAGAGCCACAGAAGTGATCCCTGGGGTGAATTTCCTATTTCCCATCCAATCATCAAGTTTTTTCTTGAAGAGTGCTAATGAGGAGCTTTGTTTGATATAGATAGGTAGTTTGTTCCAGAGTATGGGAGGTCTCTGGGACAGGAATCTATCCCTCCGGCATGGTCTCTTTATTGTGGTGACAAGGTTTAGGTCCCTAGAACGTGTATCTTGGAGGGATTGGGATTTCTTTAAGTGGAGCATGTCCAACAGCTCTGGGTTTGACATAGCTTTGTATGTTACGCAGACATCACCTCTGAGTAGGCGATATGCGACGGAGTAAAGCTGGAGTTTTTTGAGACAGTCTGCGTAGGGCATCTGTTTGAGTCCAGTAATCCTCTTTGTGAGGTATTTCTGCAGCCTTTCCAGTTGTTGTAGATGTCTTGTGAGGTACATACCAAAAGGGGTGTTGTACTCTATAATGGGTCTAATGAGTGATGAGTAGAGGGGAACAATGACCTCTTTTTTTCTGGATGAGAAACCATTTGTGTTGAGGTGTGCCACATTGAAGGATTTCCTGACTACTGTGGTGATGTGATTATCAAAGGAGTGACTACTGTCCACCTGTGTCCCAAGGCCTCTTATCACACTTTCGGTGTTAAGTAGACTACCGCCTATGTTGTAGTTCATGGGTACAGAGTTTTTACCAAAGGGGATGACAATGCACTTTTTGCCATTGAGCTTGAGGCCATGGCTTTGACACCAGGCATCTGTCTCAGTGAGGCCCTTTTGTAGGATGTCCACATCATTAGGAGTTTCGATTATGGCTCCTAGTTTGCAGTCATCTGCAAACTTCATTAGCCAAAGACCTTCTGTGTTAGCCTGTACTTCAGAGAAGTAGATACTAAACAGGAGAGGACCCAGGACTGAACCCTGTGGTACTCCACTTGTCACTGGTCTGAAGTCGGATTTGGAGTCTGCTACTTTCACAGTGTGGGTTCTGTCAGTGAGCCTAGTATGGATTACCTGGAATAGCTTTGTTGAATGAAAGCTAGATGTAAAACCAATCAACTTGTCCAATATTGCTAAGAATGGCTGCACTCTGTGTAGGTTCATTGACAGGATGCAGCTTGGAAGTGGATGAAATGATAAAGAGGAGGCTAGACATCATATGTATCCAGGAGACAAGGTGGAAGAGGGGAGTGTAGCAAAACCACTTGGCTTGGGATCTGGAGTCTATCACACAAATTAGGGGAAACTAGAAATGGTGTGGGAATTGTGGTGAGGGAGAGGCTTCAGAAGATAGTGAGGGATGTCAAGTTATCAACAGAATTACTGATAGACTCATGACAATCAGTACAGTTTAAGGATAGGGCATTATTCATAATCTCAGCATATGCCCCATAGCAACTTTGTGACAGTGAAGAAAAGATTGCATTTAGTCAGCAGATGCAGGACCTTCTAGATAAAGCAGAACAACATGAATTGGTGCTGATGAAGGGTGACCCATTATTTGTTTAGATGATTTACTGAGTTTATGTAGTTCCAGGAGTTGTTTATCCTCTGACTATGGAGGTCTTTTGGAGAGGTAGATGTGGAAGTTGGAGCAAAGGGCAGGGTAGGCTGAAGGGTTACGAATGATATTGTGAGTTGTTAGAAGTTGAAGGTAAAGTAGCTAATATGGAAGTTCAAGATACTTAAGAGACTGAAGAGTGTGTGTGTGTGTGTGTGTGTGTGTGTGTGTGTGTGTGTGTGTGTGTGTGTGTGTGTGTGTGTGTATATATATATATATATATATATATATATATATATATATATATATATATATATATATATATATATATATAGATAAATATAGATATAGATATATAAATATATGCATGAGTTCTATCCTGTTGGTTGATTATGTATTTGGTTGACAGTTGTTTAGTTGACCGTTTGATTGACTAAATAGCTGATCGACACATGTCCAAGATTGAACAGTTCCTGGTATTGGGGAATATGCCCTTACCCCATGTTTGTGTGATCTTTCAATTAGTATATATAATTAGCATGGGGTGCAGTGGGGCTTGAAAAACATTGCTTTGTTTGTTTTTGTATCTGCTGAGGCTGTTTCTCGGCACATGTATAGTTGTTTGTCAATATAAATACTTTCAATGGAAAAAAAGTTGATATTTAACATTTCGTCCATGGGCTTATTCATTTTTGTCAATGTATATGAATATATATATAAAAATTTTTATAGCCATACACACAAAGATGCACACATATATTTTATATATATATATATATATATATATATATATATATATATATATATATATAAATAGATAGATATAGATATATAGATATATAGATAGATAGATAGGTAGATATAGGTCTGTTTTAAATGACTGAAAGCCCATAAAGCTGAATGTTATTTTGACGAGATGAAAATAACGAAACTGAAAATGCCGAACTGCATAGTTTTTCCCAGGGCAAGAAAACACTTTCCCATCGTGGGGATATATGCCCTTTTATCCACTGTAATGTGATCCAAGAGTTGGTATATATAATTAGGGGGTGTCTGAGAGGTGTATCCCCCCACCTAGGTGAGTTTCAGATAGTACAATGCGTTTTAGTGTAGTTTTGAGAAAACGTTTCCTTGCTATAGGAAAAACTATGTGGTTCGGTATTTTCTGTTTCATTATTTTTGTCTCAACAAAATCATGTTCGGCTTTATGGACGTTCGGTTATTTAAAGTAGATCTATATATATATATATATATATATATATATATATATATATATATATATTATAAATGAAAATCCTGTTGACTCTGAAACATCGACACATAGTTTCGGTTATGAGTTGCTATTTTAAATTGGATTGCACTACAATGGAGATCCGGAAAGTTACCGTTTTCCTCACTGTAGTGTGATCTCAGAGTTAGAATATATAATTAGCAGGGGGTGTGGGGATGAAGGGGGCTTGCCCTCTTGCAAAAGAGTATAAATGTGTATGTCTGGACAACAGTGTTTTTTTCAGATGGTGAGCGGTCCTGTAACTGTCGAATGTCGATTCTTGCCTTTCGAACAAATCAACATTCTGAGCAGTCAGCTTGACAGTTTCCATTGTTCTGGTCCGAGGATGTGAACGCGCACACACACACACACACACACACACACACACACACGCACACACATACACACAAACACTCACACATACATGCACACACATACACACTCTCACACACATAAACACACACTCACACACACACACACACACACACACACACACACACACACACACACACACACACACACACACACATGCTGCTGAGTGCATACACACATACACTTCTGCAGATACACACAATTTTAATGAGTTTTTACCCTTGTTTACCACACCATCTTTCTCAACATACTTCAGACCATACCGTTCAACCTATAAGTGCAAGAAATCTGGACAAAGCTAAATCTATTGTAGGGTGGGGGGAGACAAAGGCTCAAATTCAGAGACAAGAGTTTAAATATTCCTCTTATTAGCTTAGAAAATTGCTAGAATAATAAATGTTGCATTATCATGCATTTTCTGAATGATATGATGTCTGAAACTCAAGTGTGTGTTATTAGTTAGTGACTACAGTCCTCAACGATTAGCCAGAGAGTGGACCTGAACAATTAGCAAAAGAGCAACACTTCTATGAGGAACAGACAAAAAATATGTGGCAAAAATCTGGAATTCTGCGAAAATCTGGACAATTTAGAGTTATGTTTCACTCGTGATCTTTTTAATTGGTTTCACCAAATGGTACTCTAATTACTTGAATTATCACATAATTACTAATGAAACTGAAAACATGCAGTCTAACCCAGGTACCATTCCATCAATTATACTGCAAGATTCTGAACATGAACTCTTGCTATTATTCATAAATAACCTAGCTAGATATGTACCATGCATAAGTGGAAGTAGTTCTTTATAATGGTCTGCTGCAATTAGAAGCTGCAACCACATCATCTACTATCTCTAGGCACTTAGATAGTTATCAAACCATTCCATTGGCCCATAAAACAAGAACAAGGTCTCTCACTTTGTCATGATATCTTCCAGAAATCCTGGATCGTGTTTCTGAAAATGTGGTGTGAAGGTGGGCTCTGTTCAGTTGGTGGGTTAGTAGTCCAGTTGTGGTTACGCATTCAGTGATTTTTGGTTTATAGGTGTTTACTAGGCTAATGACCACAAGGGTTTTTTTAAGCCTAGCCATGCATCCCAAATCTCTGACAAGTTCTGATATCCTTGATAAGGTACGCATGGGCCTGGGAGATTAACCATTTACAGGTTACCTGCGTCCATTAAAGTTGAATTTCTGGTTTTCTATTCAATTGTCCAAGCTGCACTTGAATTGGGTTAGGGAGGAACTCTGCTTCACATGGACGGGGAGTCTGTTCCATAGACGGGGTAGTCTCTGGGATACATACCTATCTCTCCAACAGCTGCTATTTATATCACAAGGCAAGGTTTAAGTCTTTAGAATGGGTAATTCTGGTGCTGTTTGTTTTGTGGATATGCAGGAGGTGAATCAGAGTGGGGTCTGACAATGCTCTGTATGCTAGGCATAGATCTCCCCTCAAAAGCCTGTAGGAGACAGAATACAGGGATAGGGCCTTGAGGCGGTCTGCATAGGACATTTTACTTATGCCTTGTATTCTTTTAGTGAGGAACCTCTGTGGACGTTTCAGTTGTTGGATATGCCTGGTTAGGAACATACCAAAGGAGGCATTGTACTCAATGATAGGTCTGATGAATGCTGAATACAGTGAGACAATGACTTCCTTAGACTTAGATGCCATACCTTTCTTTATAAGTTGTGCCACATAGAATGATTTCTTCACCACTGTAGACACGTGATGGTCAAAGGCTAGATTACTATGTGTGTCCCTAAGTCCCTGACTATTGGGTCAACTCTAAGGGGTGTGTTGTCAATATGATAATTACCAGGGATGGATGACTTCCCAAAGGATACTATTATGCATTTCTTGGCATTTAGTTTTAGTCCATGGCTCTGATACCAGTTGTTTGTCTGTGTTAGCCCCTCCTGGACAATGACTTCCCTTTCCAATATTTAGAAAGAATATGTAAAAGGCATATGGGATGGTAGTTCTGGGGAATTTGCAACCATCTTTTGCTACTGTCTCTAGACACTTAGATAGTCATGAAACCATGATGGTGGCCCACAAAACAAGAACAAGGTCTCTCACTTTGTCATGTTACCTTTCAGGAATCCTATGATCAAGTTTCTGAAAATGTGGTGTGAATGGTGTGCTCTGTTCAGTTAGTGGGTTCGCAGTCCAGTTCTGGTTACACATTCAGTGATCTTTGGAATGGCTTTCCTTTGTAACATTTAGAAAAAATATATAAAAGGCATATGGGATGGTAGTTCTGGGGAATTCAGCAGCCATCTTTTTTGAGGATAAAGGTTAGTTGCCTACTTCCAGTTATTTAGAAATGCTATCTTCAGTGAGTTTGGGAATAGGTGTGAAAGATATCTAATTCTATAATCAATAAAGATTCCAAGTACCTTTCTTTGATTGCCATCCTCACCAGGATATCCTGATGACACTGGCTATACAGCGCTAAAAATGGATTGGGACTGAGACGGGTCATTGCATATGGCACATGCATACAGATGCTCTGCATCATTCTGAGACCTGTTATCTGGGATAGGCAAGGAAAATTATCATGAGTTACAGCTAACAAGTAGTTATCTGTCACCAGCATTCTGTCAGTTTACGGCAAGAGTCCATCCTGAGTTCATTGTCATGATGTAGGGTTACAATACAGAATGATGAAAATCTGGGTCAAAAATATTAAACGTTAAGGATTCCCTGTGGGATGCACTGTTGGAGATGTGGGTGGGTAGATTGATTTGATGAGGAAGATGAGTTTTCTGAGCTATGTTACAGAATTGAAATTGCCTAGACATGGTAAGGCCTTGCTGTGTCTAATAATGGTGGCTGCCAAAAAAGCAGTTACTAGAAAATGAAAATCAGAATCTAAACCAGCTATACTAGAAGTAGTCGATATAGCAACAAACATAAAACAACTGGAACTGAGATATTTAGAAAAATGAAGGAGCAAACTACATAGGAAAAAAGGGAATTATGGGAACAATACATACAAGGAAGGAATGAGGTCTCAAAGGCAGCAGGACTTAAATGAGCTATGTAATGTTTGAGTGAGAAAGATTGGATAGATTATAAGTGATGTATAATGTTTGCAACTGGGAGTGTGTCAGTATGGTTTGTGATGTAAAATGCTTGCAGCTAGGATTGTGCCGGTGCTTTCTTTTATATAAATGCATGATTGCCTGTCTAGTAAATGAGTGTTTACTAAAGATGTTTCTTGTTTAAAAAAAAAGGCAGGAATTGAATAATTTATGTAATATTGCTTATGTAATGTGATGTATAGCAATATATGTGAAGTCTAATGTTTGTTGTGCTGATATAGTTTGATTACTTTTATATGAATGTAAATTTGCCTGTGTCACAAGTGATAGTTCAATAAAGGTGTTTGAAAAAAAATATTAAACTGTGAAAGTCGTGAGCCTACATACCATACAAAAAAGCAGACATATAACTTGGACATTTTGCATTCATTTATTTGACCACAGATTGACAATATAAAGATTTCTGCAGTTCACCTCAGCATTATAAAAATGAATATGACTGCTTTTCAGACTCAGACCAAATATTTTCTAATTAAGATGAATTCGACATTGCTTTAGGTCATGAGTAACCTTGTGAGAATATTATCTGCATATACAAATCGACTGGTGTGCTAGAAAATGACATCATCATCATTACTGACAAAAGTGAAAATGAGTAGATCTAAGAATACATTCTGACCACTTCTGTTTTCATTAAGAATGACAGGAGAAGTTGTGTTTTTCTTGCAACTTCCGGGTGCTGCCACTTAAGTAGTCGTGGAACCATGGCTCTTGGTTCAAGCGAATGTGGTGACTATTGAAAAAGAGTGACTCAGGTTGGTCAAAAGATGCTGTACCAGTCTGAAGGTTTGTGATAAAAAGATGTTTATTCAGAGACTAGAGAGCATAGCCAGTGTCCTGTGTTCAAGTCTCAGTGCATTTTGTCCACTGGATAAAAGTCAAAATGAAGCTGCACACATAGTGGTGTTTTGAGTAACTTCCTTTTGTGGCATTTTCAAAGACTAGGTGAAATGTCGCTGGTTTTGTCTTTGCTTTTGGAGCTACTTAAGACCACATTGCTGATGGACAGGAATGATGATGACCCACTTCCTCTGTTTTCAGAAATGTCAATACCTTCAGCTAGGTTGGACATAACCGAGCAAGATGTGTAGCTAAACAATCAGTACAGGTTCTGAAAACATGTGATAAGTCCATTGTTACAGATAAAATATGTGCTGCCATTAAAAAAGTAAATTCACACTGTAATCTAAGAATTTCCTTTCAAGTAAAACTTGCAAATGCTAGGGATCTTGTATGAAAGTATAGAAAATACTTGTCATGAGGATACAGAGACTGTGATAAGCAAGGCACGGAAGTAAACTAGCTTTTAATATTTTTACCCAAAACTTCTACAACATCCTTTTAGATCCATCTAGAAGGAAACTTGCATAGTACCATAGATTTTGATGCTTGGTCCATCCATACAACCCATTTTCTTATGTGCCGAAAACCCTGTACATGCTAATTAAATAATTTCTCTACCACTGGTCAGCATTTCTTTATGTTTACCATGTATTCCTGACTTTATTTAGAGTTGAGATATCCTCTGTGTATCTTCAGACTGTTTCTTGTTTACATACATTTTTTTTTTAATATTTGTGCTCACTTTGACTTTATTTATTCATTTGAGCTAGATAAACATTTGAATGTTATTATTATTTTTTTTTGTATTTGTTTTCCGGGGTGCAGCATTGATTTTCATGGATGTTTTTGAGACTCAGCCCAGAGTGGTGCCTGGTTAAGTGTTTGCTAAGAGTTATATAACTGGGCAACAGAGGTTGAAGGAATTAAACCTTGCACCACTGGACCACAGGAAGCAGCTCGTTAATGCTCTCTAATCCTCTAAGCTAACTGCCAGACATTAAATATGCTTGGTTTAGTGTCTATGTGGTATGTTTAATGGCTTTTATTGTAGGATTCTTAGTTCTGCCAAACATCACAAAAACAGATTCCCTAATTCCATACAACAAAACATTTTTGTATGCCGTGTAAACTGAATCCCAGTGTCTTCCAATTTTTTTTAAGATTTAAGTAATTTCCAGTTGACTGCAATAGGCTACATTAGTTGTCCACTTTTCTATGGAATATCATTTTAGTTTATGTTGGTTTTAACCCTCTGTCATTTGGTGCACAGGGTTAAGGCTATAAGTTGTAGCTACAGTGCTGCAGGGTTTTATTCTCTCAGGTGTCATTTGCCTACTGTGTGACCTTGAGGAAATAACTTAACCAGATATTGTTCCAATAGCACCCCTGAAAAGGGACTTGTTTGTCCAGTGGGCCAACCTGTTTAACAAACAATTAATTATTATTAGTAGTAGTAGCAGTATCAATGGAGTATTGCATGCTTGGTTTAATATAGCAGCATTATCTAACAAATGCATGCATTTACTTATTTATTTTGTGATGTCTCTTTGTCTGTAGTTATGTTTGGACTTAGTTTTAAAGTTTAGTTATGTTTTCTACGTTAATTTTACTTAAGAGAGGCATGCCATTTTCTGATTGTTATTTAGAGTTAGTGTTTTCATTTTTCAGTTTTTCATTCTTTTATTTAAATTTTCTTCATTTTGATGTGAATAAAGTTCAATTTTTTAAGATGAATTAAGTGGACAGTGTTGTTTTGGGGGGTTGTGTTTTTATTTAACATTTTTATATAAAAGTAAATGTAAGTTTGAGATAGGGCAATTTTTAGGTGGGCTAGGAGATTGTGTGTGCGTGCATCTATGTGCCTGTATTTTTTTGTGTGCAGAAAGTGAACTTTTACTTTAGTTTTTTGTAGTCAGCATAAATATGGGTAGTTCAGACAAATGTATGCATCTCTGCTGTCATACCAAGGCTGCAGATAAACTTTTTGTGACATGCTAAAGATGCTGATAAACTTCTGATGATGCACCAAAAGTGTAAATAAAAAAAAATCATCTGAATAACATATTTATCAGATCCTTTATCTGCGGTTTAACCTTAGAGGAGATATCATATAGTCTGTCATATAGTCTACCTCCTTAATTCAAGACTATACATATCAAGCTCTTTTGCTCATGTTTATATGTGCTCTGGGGACGATGTACGCAATTTCTGTTGCCCTTCTCTACACTGCCTCTGTCAGGTCTTGCAAAGATAATTTCTCATGAAATGCACAACATACTCTGCATGGGTTTACTGAGTGTCCACAAAGGTGAATAATAACCTGTTTTTACCACCTTTACACTTAGCATGCATTCCATTACCACACCAGCCTTGCCTGCAGCTCTTTCACATTGCTTGCTTAGTTTTACATCATCTGATATAACTGTCATGGGCCATTTTCAATGGAAACATTATTACTGATTTGCCTACAAATGTTAATAGCCCCCTTTTCTGAGTTACTTTATGACAAATACATTATTTCATTATTTTTCATTGAATTTAAGCAACCACACTTTCATCCATTGATTGTAAGCAGCCCATCACAGGCTGTTCACACACACACACACACACACACACACACACACACACACACACACACACACACACACACACACACACACACACACACACTCTGAAAACAGTTTACATGATCAGCATTTTACATACAACATGTCTTTGGGTTGTGGAAAGAAACAGGAGTAGTGTGAAAAAACAAAACAGATTATTTAATGAATGTATGCATGCATGCATGCATACATGCATATATACATACATATGTACATACATGCATACGTTTTTAACCAGATGAATGCACTATTCCAAGGATTCTTTTCAGATATGACCCAAGACCAAAGACAAAATGATTGCACTTTCAAAAACTGTTGAGATTATTTACAAAGATATCAACTTTTAAAAACCAAGGGATCTGAAGGTTACATTACTTATAAAGAGATCAACAGGCTAAGTTCCAAAGATATAGCAAAGATTTTACAATATGAATATAAAGATACGGCAGTATGGACATAGAGAAACTCCCTACAGAAGGCACCCCAGCCAAGAACTAAACTGAAGACTCAAATGCTGGTGAGTTGACAATGCCGTCTGCTATGTCATACCACATTTTAGATAAATTACTTCTTGGAGCTGTTTTCTTTCATTATGCTGAATTATAAGTGGATAATTTATGAGGCACTGGTTATGGCAGTCAGGTGTCAGAATGTGAAATTATAATGAATAATATCACATATATTTACAATACATGTCAAACCTTGCTCTCTACGACCTCCTTTTCCTTGAAATACCCATGCCAGTGATATGATTCTGCAAGAAAATATAAATAAGTTCCAATTCAGGGCTGAATTCATCACCCAGTGCCTCCCTTCCCTATGGCTCATACCTCTTCTACATATTAGACAATATAAAGCCCTAGGAACATCCTAATAAAGCCCTAGGACCATCCAAACTATAATTAGAGCAATGCATGGAATCCTGAAAAGTCATGCCAGAAGTTATTGGCTATAACTTTAGAATTATGCCAAACTAGACGTTCCCACATCTACGGTCTCGCTTTTCTTCTGCTTCTCTTTTCCTTACTTCTACCACAGGCTAAGTTGAAAATATTCTGTCTGTATATCCCAAATTAACTCTACCTCCTACTATCATCTTTTGAGCTGTTAGCTCACCTTCAGGGGTTCTTCTTCTATGTCATTGTTTTGTATGTCTCCAGTGGTTGTCATACCACTGGTTTGGTTTGGACCTATGATCCTAGACTAAAAGCAGAAATATGTGAATGTATTTAGAATAAAACAGAAATGAATATGTTTAAAATCTTCTGACATAAGATATTATTTTGAAATAATTATTTTAGAAGAACAGATCTATTGTCATTAGAATAATATACTGTGATAGAAGTGATATACTTTTTATTCCCATTCAGTAATAAAAGTGTACAAATTGTGCCTTATTCTTACAATTCCAACCACTAGAACATCAAATCCAATGGGCAGGTATCAGGTATACAGTCTGACATGTTCAAGATGCTATATAAACAATAAAGTGAGATCTGACTAAAGCCTATTGAAATGATCCATGCAGAATGTCTAGTACCTGCACAGACACAAGCTGAACCATGTAATAGCAACATTAATGACTGTGCATAGTAACTTGTCTACATGCTGTAAGCTACTGAGGGTTTTCATTGCCAAGAGACTGAAGAACCGACACATGCATGTGTTGAATCAGGAAACCTATTGTAAAGAGACTACCTGGCAGATACATTAAAATATACGCTGCAGCTATTGCATATCCAGTTTTAGTTCTGATAAATCTATCCATATCTGAAAAAAGATGATTATTTTTTTCTATAATGTTTATTATAATTATATATATATATATATATATATATATATATATTTATATATATATATACACACACACACATATATATATATACACACACACACACACACATATATATATATATATATATATATATATATATATGTATACACACACACACACACACACACACACACACTCACATACACACACATATATATATATATATATATATATATATATATATATATATATATATATATATACACACACATGCATATATATATATATATATATATATATATATATATATATTTCCATATTTTTTAATCATTTCCATCGGTTAAAATTATGCTTTCTCATTCAATTTTGTTGTTATAAAAACAGCACATACAATAAGGATTTCAAGTCCATAGTTTGACTGTGTGATTGTGTGTATATTTCTAGGTTCCTTTGTACCTTGTTACTATGTAGCATTAATGATGTTTTATGCTAATATGATGTTAAAGGTTTGTTCCCAAATTTCTTGGGCTTTCATATTTTTGTTTCTTTTATCCATTGCTATTTTATGGGCTAAAAGATGTTTTATAGCTATTTTTTTTAATCCCTTCCAAGATATATTTGTAGGGTCTCACCATTTGAGAGCTATGTATAACTTCATTAGTAAGAAAATGATTATAAGTATATTTGCTTGTTTTGCTGATATGTTAGATGGGTGAATATGTAGAAGGGTAAATTCCCATGTTAGTGTTAATGTTTGATATCCCATTTTTTGCAGTTGTATCTTGAGGGAATTTTAGAGTTTGTATACACATTTGCAGCTCCAAAATATATGCATTAGGTCTGCTACCTGGTCCTTGCAGTGTGGGCAGTATGGCGATTTGGATGCATTGAATTTGTGGGAGTATTGCAGGTGTGACATATGCATTATTATTTATCATGAGTATGACAGTTTTTTAAGGGGTATACTTTTCAGTGTTAGATTGATTGCATAACTTATTTGCTGGTCATCTATAATTTTTTCCAATAGTTAGGGAAAAGTAGGTCCTTCTGAAATTTGATTTCACCTATCATTTTATATGAGTTAGATATTGTTTTCCTTGTTGTAAGAATAGTCTTCCAAAGCAGGGTATAGTTTTCCATGTCACTATTAAGTATAGTAAAGTTTTGGAGGTAGCCGGAACACAACTCCTTGATTTGTCTTAGAATTATTATATATGATTTGGGTAGATTTAGGTTACTTCTCATTTCTTGGGTTGTACAGATAAAGTATGGGTAGATATCTTGGATTATTTTGTCCTTTATTCGAGGAAAAGAGCCAAGGTCTAGCATCTTGTTATTTATTTTTAGATATGGATTTTTATGGAGGGGTTGTAGTGTTACCAGAAAAAGATAATTCATTATTCCACTACATAAGGGTGGAATCAGTATAGATCTTTCAAAATATAGACCAATTGCCATTTTATTGCCCATATCAGAAATTTAAAAATGTATTCATATGCAGCTTCTCAACTATCCAATTGAACAGCTTCTGTCTTCATTCTAGCATGTCTTCCACCCTCATCAGAGCACAACTAATGCTTTGCTAAATACTTTCAACACCTATAGAAGTGTCTGAAGAATAGTCTCCACCATCTTCCTAGACTTATCAAAAGCTTTTGATACTGTCTTCCACCCAAAGTTCTTACATAAACTCTTATCCTTGGGGCTCACTAACTCCTCCCTGTAATAATTCCGTTGCTACCTCTCAGAGCAAATGTAGTAAAATGTATTTCTCCACCTTCTTACTGTAATTATTTGTGTCCCACAAGGATCTAGACTAGGACCCATACTTGTTAACACATTCATCAATGACCTCTAAATTCCTGCAAAAAATGCTACCCCTGCTCATATGCTGATGACTTGACCCCAATTTTCTCTGCCAGATATCTCGCTAAACTCCAAGACCTTACACAGCAGTCCTTCTTATTGATTGAAACATGGCTAAATAATTCACAACTGCTACTAAACCCTAAAAATAAATAAATAGATAAATAAATTACTGCTCTTTACGTCAAAATACATCTCTACCAAAAACAACAGTGTTCACTATAATTTCTGCCCGCACCACCATTACAGAGCAAGTAAATCACACAAACAAAATTCATCCACTGTGTATGGTTTGGTTAAAAAATTGATTAAAAACTAGGTACAATATACGGAGAAAAAACCTTCCTCACTGACATAGCCAAAAGTCATATAGCTTCTACTTTCTTACTGCTGTCTCTTCTTTGTGCTGCCCCAATCTTCATTAACCTTCTAGTCTCTTAAACATCCAGACTTGAACAATGTTATAATGAAAGAGCCACATTTAAAGTAAATTATAACAGTAGAACACATCACTGCCTAGCCCCAAGAGAATTAAACTGGTTACAACTGCCACATCACCTAGCTCTTTCTCAGCTAACTATGACACACAAACTTCTCCATGATGCCAGAAAAACTTCCAACCCTTAACAACTAAATACAACACTACTCCCCAATAGAATTTTATGCACTAGATAAAAATCATTAATTACGATAACCAAGTAATCTAAAAATGAAGGTTATTCTCTGACTTCAGATAGCATAGCTAATTTATGGAGCCACATCCCATTACACTGAAATCCATTCAGAATTCAAAATCATTTAAACCAAACTAAAAATTTACCTGTCAAATCAATGGATGGGCTCCTGTATATCCTCAAGATAAATGCCACTTTTATCTTCAGCTTCCCATATCATAAACTATTTCCCTTCATTCAGAATCCTATGCCCCACCAATACCTGAATAGTTTAATTAGTATCTCCCAGCTATATACATTGTTTGATGACACCGCTCATCCCCCTACCTCTATACTTCTAAAATAAATGTTATGATAGGCATACACAGCGGATATAAAAAGTGTACACAGCCCTGGTAAAATGCCAGGTTTTTGTGATATAAAAAAATGAGACCACAATAAATCATTTCAAAACTTTTCCCACCTTTAACGTGACCTATAACCTGTATAATTCATTGAAAAACAAACAAATCTGTCAGGGGAAAAAAATATAAAAAATAAAAAACATACAATAAGCTGGTTACATAAGTGTGCACACCCTTACACTAATACTTTGTTGAATCACCTTTTGATTTAATTACAACATTCAGTCTTCTTGGGTACACACTTGCCATCAATTAAAGAGACTCTGATTAACCCCAAATAAAGTTCAGCTGTCCTAGTAGGATTTTCCTGACATTTGCTCAGTTGCCTGCTACAGCAAAAGCCATGGTTCGCAGAGAGCTTACAAAGCATCAAAGGGATCTCATTGTTGAAAGGTATCAGTCAGGAGAAGGATACAAAAAAATTTCCACAGCATTGGATATACCATGGAGCACAGTGAAGACAATCGTTAAAAAGTGGAGAAAATATGGGACAACAGTGATGTTGCAAAGAACTGGACACCCCTCCAAAATTGATGAAAAGACAAGATATAAACTGGTCAGGGAGGCTGGCAAGAGACATATAGCAATACTGAAGGAGCTGCAGGAATTTCTGGCAAGTGGTTGTGTATTACATGTGACAACAATCTCCCGTATTCTCCATATGTCTGGATTATGGTGTAGGGTTGCAAGACAGAAATTTTCTTACACAGAAAAACATCCAGGCCTAGCTAAAATTTGCAAAACAATACAGCAAGTCTCCCAAAAGCATGTGAGAAAATATATTATGGTCTGATGAGACCAAGGCTGAACTTTTTGGCCACAATTCCACAAGGTACGTTTGGCTCAAAAACAACGCTTTGCATCACCAAAAGAACACCATCCCCACAGTGAAGCATGGTAGTGGCAGCATCATACTATGGGGTTGTTTTTCTTTAGCTGGTACTGGGGCTTTAGTCAAGGTGGAGGGAATTATGAACAGTTCCAAATAACAGTCACTTTTGGCCCAATACCTTCAGGCGTCTGCTAGAAAGCTGAAGATGAAGAGGAATTTCACCTTTCAACATGAAAATGACCCCAAGCATACATCCAAATCAACAAAAGAATTGCTTCACCAGAAGAAAATTAAAGTTTTGGAATGGGAGAGAGCCCAGATCTAAATCCAATAGAAAATCTGTGGAGTGACCTGAAGAGGGCTGTGCACAAGAGATGCCCTCACAATCTGACAGATTTGGAGCACTTTTGCAAGGAAAAGTGGCCAAATATTGCCATGTTAAGATGTGCCATGCTGATAGACTCCTACCCAAGAAGACTGAATGCTGTAATTAAATCAAAAGGTGCTTCAACAAAGTATTAGTTTAAGGGTGTGCATACTTATGCAACCAGCTTATTGTACATTTTTTATTTTTTATATTTTTCCCCTAACAGATTTGTTTTGCAATTGAATTGTACAGGTTATATGTTACATTAAAGGTGGGAAAAGTTTTGAAATTATTTATTGTGGTCTCATTTTTTTATATCACAAAAACCTGGCATTTTAACAGGGTGTGTATACTTTTTATATCCACTGTATATAATAATCTATGAACCTGTTTTATACACCACATCTTTACTACGATATTAAACTTTTCGGCAGTACCCAGTTCTTTCCCTCATCTCCATTTCTTTGAATTTCTAAGCACTAATCACATGATCTATTATCTATCTGACAAACCCACTAATATACCTCTTCAAATACTCATTGTTCAATACTTACTAAATGCATAATTAGCTTTTATTCTGTAATAGTTTCCTTTATTTCATATTCAGAATCTAATTAACAAATGAATGTATAATTGTTAACGTATATTACTTAATGTCCCTTCATGTAAGTTACTGAATGTCTCTTTAAAAATAATTGTAATATGTTGGAACTTTTCTCCCTGGGCCTGTGCTGAAAAAGATATTTTTTGACTAAACCCAATCAGACAAATCCTGTAAGCAAAATAAATACAATAAATCAGAAGCATAACATTGTATCATAAAGAATGTACAGATTTGCTTAATGACAGTGGGCAGGTTCACAAGCTGAATCCACTCAGAGTCTCCTGCACAAGTCAACTTACAGCTAATGAATGGAGGAAATTATAAAATCTCTTTTGGACTTTTGCACATGACAAATACTAAACACAAATCATACTCTGTTTGGTGTTCATTTATTTGTAAAAGTCAGTGCCCCTTGAGAATAACTGTTCATTGCTTTATTGTTTTTTCACTACTGATGGTGATATGTACATGTACACATCACTACCTGTTAGGGCTTGGGGTGATTTTTTTTTACTTTGCTTTGGTCCACTCCCCTTTCTGTGTGAATATGGTACATTTTCTCATAGTTTCCACAGCACTGTGTGATGGTTGATAACTTTGTTGGTGACCAATTTTTCTTCAGCCACATGTCAATCAATCAGTATAGCTGATCATAATTACATATATGAGTTTAGCGAATGGTGCTGTGCATTTTTCCAAACTATGGACCTGTTTAATGTCACTTATTCTGTGAGTTTCTTTTAATAGTTTGAGGAAGTTTCTGAACTGTGATGTTCATTCACTAAAGAATCATTTCATAATTTAGGTAAAGGGTGTGTTTCTTGTGTTACCTTTTCAAACATGTTTTATTTTGTTTAGTCTTTGGGTCATAATGTATGATTGAGAATACTCAGACCACAGTTGTTAGCCATAGAGTATCTAGAGTTTCTTTAGAGGACTACACCGAGGAATGCATTTTGAGGTATAATATAGCTAAATTGTTAAATTTAGCTAGTTATGCTGAGTTCAGAAGCATTCGGTTTTGCAGAAAGTTTGGGTTTTCTGTTGACTATAATCTGAGTTCTCTTTAATATCCCCTATGGATGAGCCATTGCCTATTACTTGTGAATAATTGTACAACTGTTTTGTGTAGTAATAACTATATTAATGACTTCATGTTTTCCAGATACTTGGCATATGATTTCAGTCAAAAGGATGCCCAACACTTCTATACTTAAAATGGTTTGTAAGTCACAAACGTTTACAAACTATCTGGTTTAATAATTGCAGATTAGAGTGTAAAGTGTGTGTGCCGTATCTTTAAGAATCATGCAAGGTTGTATGTGCACGTATAAATTCCAGGCACATGCAATCTCTAGTGCCATTTTGTAGAAGCAGCCAGAGAGTGAGCATGCATGATCGCAGTTGTTAGTTTATTTATAAGTTACGTAAGTTATAGTCAGTAAGCCTCTATAGTGATGTGTTTGTATAAAATAAAGCTGCTTGACCAGGACCCACGAAGACTCATTTATTTGTGTCCTAACATGAAAGTGGCATGGTGTCAGAACCAGGATGGAAGAGAGAAGAATATTCAGAGCCATGAGGTGCAAAGATGACAGTGAAGGAAAAACCAAGAGACAAGAGCACAAACAGAGCCAGAAAGAATCAAAGGTAATTAGAAATAACATAAATTATTTTCTCAATGCAAAAGAAGAAAAAAGGGACAGAAACTGCATTATCAGGCAAGCAGAAAGTATGAAAAAGTTAAATAAAGAAAATGTTTAAGATAAAAGTATTTGATGAAATGATTAACAGTAAAGCACAAAACAAGCATGTTTAAAGCAAAACGAGTGTGTTTAAGGCAAAGTTAGACATATTTAGAGTAAAACAGGTACAAGAAAAGTACATTGGGCATGAAAAAGGGCTTAAACAAACAAAACAAATATATTAAGAAAAGAAAAGGGCACATTAAGCAAAAATGAATCAAGGTGACTGTGTGTATTTTGGGCAAAGTGCTGTGTTTGGGCATAACTACGACTTTGTATCGTATCAAGGGCATAACTAAAGTTATTTGAAGTATCTCAAAGTGTGTAAAAGTGTTTACAATGTGTGCTTATTACTGTGCATGTATTTTAAAGAGTTCATTGTGTGCAAAGTGCAATTATTTCGCACAATCTAATCAAAGTATACCTATTTATAAAAGGTTCTTGTGCTGGGTGTGTCTATTCACAAAGTGCCACCATTACAGAGTGCGTCTTGCATTGTAAAGAGTTTCCTAGCAAGGTACCACCATTTCTGGGACATTTCAGTGTGCTGTATGCAGTTATTTGCAACGTGCAATTACTTTGAAAGTTATTGAGTTCAAGGCAACTAATGTTTGATTTATTCATATTGTGCAATTGCTTGACATGTTTCTTACACTGATGAGTGTTTTCTTCAAAAGACGACACTACAAGAGTATTACAGTGCTCATGAATTACCCATTTGCATTATAAAGTTCTCGAATGTTTCTTAAAGTGATGACTTTAAAAAGTGATGGTGCATGACTGTAGCATTTCTGCCTTTATATATGCTTTTGGAACCCTTCTGTTCAACTTTAAGTGGTTTATTATTGAAGGTTTTGGTACTTTTTCATCGTGGTTGGGATTTCACTTCATTTGTTGCCATTTGTTTTGTCCTTTGGTGATATCGACCATCTAGCAGTGACGCCGACTTTCTTTTTGCATTTCTGCCTTTACTGATAAAATTCCAAAAGTATGGCAAGTGAAGGTGTACTACTTCAGCATTTCTGCCCTTACCAATAAAATTCTGAAAATATCGAAAAACCTGAGAAGTTATTTTGCAAAGCCCAGCAAGGTATCGAAGAGCCTGAGAAGTTTATTTCGCAAAGTCCAGTTATTCGAAAGTATTACGAGTTTGTTCATTCACATATTTCCTATAAGCCCAACGAAAGTATAAGTTCGGAGTACGAAGGCATTGGGCGAATGCTGTTTATACCAGAAACGTATACATACATGTATGTGTGTATATTCATACCTATTCACAAACCCCCCTCGCTGGTATGTGTTAATATGGCAGACGGATTTTGAAAACCTCTACCACTTGAGTTTGATCAGAATATTGCAGAGAACTGGAGAATATTTGAGCAAGAGTATGATACTTTCATACAAGCAGCTTATGCAGATAGATATGAACATACCAGGGCATTCGTTTTGGTAAACCTAGCAGGGTCTGAGGCCATAGAAAGAGACCAGTCATTTGTATATGCACCAGCAGTGTATGAAGGAGAAGGGGTGGATCACTACATTGTTGTTCAAGCCGAATCAAAGGAAGACCCTAAGTGTCTGAAGAGCAAGTTCATGGAAATGTGCAATCCCCAGATGAATATTACATTAGAGAGGCATTTGTTTTACACAAGAGATCAGAAACCAGTGGAAACATTTGCAGCTTATATAACTGACTTCAGAAACAGAGCTAAAGCATGTCAGTTTGGTGATTTAAAAGATGAGTTGATAAGGGACAGGCTTGTATTGGTATTAACAATGCTGCTGTGAGAAAGATTTTACTTTATGACTCCACTCATACCTAATTTTTCAGCGGGATTGCTCCTGCTCCCACCTCTCTTAATCTTTCATCTTAGACTTCTTCAACTCCATACATGGCTTTAGCAGGTTCCAATCCATGTGTAAATAACTACTCTTGATTTACAATGCTGATATTGAAATCAGAATATGCATTGACCCAAGAGATTTGAACAAAGCATTAAAAAGACCATATTATCCACACAGTTGAAGAAGTTGCAGCTCTAATACCAAATGCCACTGTATTTTCTGTTTTGGATACAAATAATTCATTTTGGCAAGTGTTGCTTGATCACAAATCCTCATTTCTAACTACTTTTTGTACTCCATTTGGCAGATTCCTAAGGATGCCATTTGCAATAAATACTGCAAGTGAAGTTTTTCAGCATGCAATGGAACAATTTTTTTCAGGTTATCATTGTGCCATAATAGCAGATGATCTATTGGTTGGAGGCAGTGATGAAGCAGAGCATGTTAGAAACCTCAAGAAAGCTCTAGACAGAGCATGTGAAGTGAACTTAAAACATAATCCTCTTTAGTGCAAATTCATGCTTCTGGAAATTACGTACATAGGTCATTTGTTTACAAGTACAGGCTTGAGACCTGACCCAACCAAGCAAGCAGCAATTCTAGAGAAGTTAGCACAAGGTACAAGGTTTACAGCATTTTCTGGGCATGGTCAACTATTTAGGCAAATTTATACCAGACTTCAGCGAGTTGACAGGACCTTTAAGAATGCTAATATGAAAAATGTTGCATGGTCATGGTTAGAACATTATCAGAAGGCATTTGAAGACCTTAAGCAGAAAATTACAACCCCACCTACATTAAGATACTATGATGTGAACAAACCAGTTATCTTTCCTGTGATGCTTCAAAGTTTGGCCTAGGCACAGTAATACTTCAAGAGGGCAGACAGTAGCCTATGCATCTAAAACATTAACCCAAACTGATATGCAGTATGCTCAAACTGATAAATAGTTTTTGACTATAGTATTTGCATGTTCCAAGTTTCATGATTATATTAATGGTCGGGCTATTCAGATCGAACGTGATCATCAACCTCTAATTACTATTCTAAAGATACCTATGCATTCTGCTCCAACAAGAGTACAAAGAATGATGCTCAAATTGCAAAAGTATAATTTCAAATTGGTCTGCACTAAAGGCAAATTGCTCTATCTGGCTGATACCTTATCCAGATCACGTAGAAATACAACAGAACAGCTTGATGCAGAGACGTTTGACTTTGATGTGATGTCAGTGCATAATTTTTGCACCACTAGACTTGATGAGTTAAGAGATCACACAGACTGATACAATTTCACAGCTCAATCACTATATCAATGTTGGATGGCCATCAAAGCAATGTAGTGTATCACCTGAAGTGCAAATGTATTTTCCTTACAGAGATGAATTGTTGATGGAAGATGGCATTACTTATAATAATCCTAAAATTGCTGTCCCTGGTTCTTTACAACAGGAATATATTCAGATTTTGCATTGTGGTCATCCAGGATCCACATCCACTAAGAGAAGAGAATTAGTATGTTGGCCTTCATTATTACAAAAGACATTGGTAGAGTTATTTCTTCTTGTTCAGTATGCAATAGTACCAAACCACATTTGTAAAGAGAACCACTTCAGCTAAGTCCAGTTCCTGAACTACCTTGGTCTACTATAGCAACTGATATCTTTGAGTGGAACAATGAGCACTGCTTAGTTTTGGTATACTCTTACTCAAATTGGTTTGAGATTGATCTACTACCAAACTTACTCTCAGATGCTGTTATTACTAAGTTGAAACATCATTTCTCAGTACATGGTAGTCCACACAAACTTTTTTTCTCACAATGGTACTCAATTCACTAACCAGTTATTAGAGAAATTTGCAAAAGAATAGGACTTTGTACATGTCACTAGTAGTCTTGAATATCCTGCCTCCAATGGTCTAGCTGAACGTGCAGTACAGAGTGCAAAGCAATTACTTCAAAAGTTGAAGTGTGACAATACCAGTGTATTCATGAATTTGCTTACTCTCAGAAACATACCCCGTGATGATATTCTTGGCTCACCTGCTCAAAGACTATTTTCCAGGCAAACTAGAACTACGCTACCTATTTCTTCAAGTTTGTTGCAGCCTAAACCGAAGAACAATAAAACAATCAAAGCTCAATTGTTTAAGAAGTGTAATATCCAGAAATCTAGTTATGACATATCGAGCAGATTACTTCATTCATTGAGGGAAGCAGAGATGGTATGAATCCAGACGACAAAAGATGTTGATCTAATAGGACAGATTACAGTCATCTGTGCTGATCTGAGATCCTATATGGTAGATTCCAAGGGTGTGGAGTATAGGAGAAATCACATACATCTTCTCCTGTACCAGAACCATCATCATTGCATCACAACATTGTATCTGTGATGCAAACTCTAAATCAAAGAATGAGTCAGACATTGTTTCTAGACCAGAATGTGTTCAAAAGTCTGATTCTATTCCAGAAAGTGATTCAAACATTCCACAGGTCAAACATTTTGCAGAAGCTGTCCCGTTTGCCAAATCTAATTCCCAGTTTTATGTCACACGATATGGATGAGTTTCTAAGCCTGGTTTGAAATACGCAGCAACATGGACTTGATTGCATATACATGTGTATTTAATATTTTATAATGCATGTGTATAGATTACCTGTGATTTATGCAAATAATCTCATGACAAATTGCATGATCTATTTCTCAAAGAGGGAGGATGTAGATCAGAGTGTAAAGTGTGTGTACCATATCTTTCATGATCTATTTCTCAAAGAGGGAGGATGTAGATCAGAGTGTAAAGTGTGTGTACCATATCTTTCATGATCTATTTCTCAAAGAGGGAGGATGTAGATTAGAGTATAAAGTGTGTGTACCATATCTTTAAGAAGCATGCAAAGCTTATGCGCACATATAAATTCCAACATGTGCAATCCTTAGTACCATTTTGTAGAAGCAGCCAGAAAGTGAGCATGCATGAACACAGTTGTTAGTTTGTATATAAGTTACTTAAGTTATAGTCAGTAAGCTTCTATAGTGATGTTTGTATAAAATAAAGCTGCTTGAATAGAACCCATGAAGACTCATTTATTCATGTCCTAACATTTCAAGACTTACTTCTCTAAAATAACTCACCCTCTATTGTCTAATCTAAAATAATGTAATGTAACTTCCTTCTATTGTATATATTGTATGCTAAGATACTATTGCCTATATTGGAGCTTTTCTCCCCGGGCATCCACTGAATATGTATTGTATGTAAGCATAAGATTGTATGCCTGTAACCAGGACTGTGATTTAAAATAACATTTCTTTGTATTCATTATCTTTTTTATTATATGTTATCCAATGTTTTTTATTTTCCAGGTAACTGTGTACACAATTTTTTTTGTCTAATATAAAATAATGTAATGTAACTTCCTTCTATTGTATATATTGTATGCTAAGATACTATTGCCTATATTGGAGCTTTTCTCCTAGGGCCTCTACTGAAAATGGACATATATCCAGTTAGACTAGCCTGGTCAACAAATGTAAAATAAAATAAAAATAAATAAATAAAATAAAAAGCAACAATAACATTTCCTGAAATCTGGCAGTTCTAGCCTTCTGTTATATTTTGTCTTGTGTGTGCTACCTACACTGATTCATAAATTTTCCTTTTGCTGACAAATGAATTATGTTCAGATCTGTTTTTTCCCTGAGCAGAGTTTGGGTGGTATTAGAAAAGGTGTTTTGAAGGATCCAGAAAAGCCCAGCAGGCAGAATTAATTTTATAATGAAACTCCTATTGAGCTTAACTTGTCCCATCTTAAAATGTCATAATTCTTGAAATGATACAAAATAATGTCTAGAATTGTATTTATTGCATTTGTTCAGCCTTCTTTGTATTTGAGTTCTAGGTATTAAACTTTAGTATTGCATTTCCTGATATCTAAGATCATTTTCCATCTATTTGGGGGTATACATGGGTTTTGTTTGAGGAAGATGAAAAACTTCTTGAAAAACAAGAGAGCATGATGAAAGACAATGCAATGTAAGTTTCTTGCATCTACAAAGTTACTAGCTTTTTTTTTATGAACAAATGCTCTCAGAGGGAGATGAAAAATCATTAGGTACCAGCAAATTGATAGGAAAACTCTGTATATTGTGTGAAATTACAGAGATTGTTTCATGCATCTGCAAAGTTGTTAGCTTTTTTCTTATTACTGTTTCTTTTTACTTGGAGGTGAGCTGTTGACAGGTGCAAATAATTACTCATAAGTGCTCTGAGCACTCCTTGTTGAGAGAAATGTAATGTTTAGAGGTGCAGTGACAAGCAGTTCAGCAAAATATAAAGCATGATCTATGGGAAGTAGATAAGAAGCAGCCTCCCTGCACCTTTCATACTTTAAAGCCTTTATTAGAATTGTGCACAGTTAGGTTTATTGTATAAATGTAGCCAGTCAACTTTTTCTTCTTGCTAAATGTTAATGTTTGCTGAACACTTTCAAGCTGTTTTTTACATATGGGAGGAGAACAGATATATGAAAAGAATAGACAACAATCATTGTAAGTGGGAACACAGGTTGTAGCATGTGTATTAGCATGGATATCCTTATATGTTTATAATTGGTAATACCTGTGGTGCAGCCATCAGTTTGGGGCAACTGCTCCTATATGGAGGGGTAAACTTTATTTGTTGAAATGTACATAGTTTTGTGTTTGTCTTATAAGTTAAAAGGATATGGAGACTGTGTAGTAATTCTTAGTTCATCTTAAAAGTGTTTAGAAAGGGATTTGTATGCCCTGAGCATAATTTACAAAATGTGTCTTTAGGTATGTTGCAATTGGTGGCAGTATGATGGGAAAGGGAGGAAACTGAGAAAATATTGTTTGGGAGTGTATGAAGTGGGCAGATTTTAAGAATGTATTACACACTACCCTGTCAGAAAAGTAGGGGGAGTAAATGGCTCAACTAAAAAAATGGTTCTTTTGAGGTAGGACATGGGATGTAAATTGCAAAAACTTAAAAAGGCCTTTAATATTATTGGCTGCAAGAAAAGCAATTTTAGTAAAGGGAAATAAAAATCTAAATCCTATAGAATTGGAGTACTAAATATTGTAAAAGGAGATAAAAGAACTGGAGACAGGATCATTAGTACATCTTTACAATGGGCTGAATTCCCTAAATAATTATTTCTTTCTCAACTGCATATCACACACTCAGTTCTTTATAATCTCACGTCCTGCCCCTCCATCTCCAATATTGTATCTCTATATAACCCCCATTGTCAACTTTGTACATCTGACAAACATCTTCTTGATATTTATAACTGTCAAAAAATATTGGCAAGTCCCTATATAAATACTCTGTAGCTCACACCTGGATCTCCCTTCCACTGAAAATAAAAAGCATCCCCCATAAGCTCCATTTCAAACAAGAACTCAGACATTACCTTCTTAAGACCTGGTCCTGCCCTTCCCAAGCCCTGACCTGACTTCTAACTGATTTCTTTCTAAATTCTACTTCTGTCCACCTTAATGTTTTTTCTCTCTTTTTACCTGCTCTTTTTCTTATAGGTTCATAGATTCATAGGTGTACTAGGCTGATGGCCCTGCAGCCTTTACAAGCCTAGCCCATAGGATTACCCTAGCATAGTGCCACCCAACCTTAGTTCCTAGTGCCTCTGTTGAGTAGAGCCACTGGAGTGATCCCTGGGGTGAATTTTCTATTTCCCATCCACTCATCAAGATTTCTCTTGAAGAGGGCCAGGCAGGTGCTCTGCTTGACATGCATGGGAAGTCTATTCCATAGTATGGGCAGTCTCTGAGTTGTGAATCTTTCCCTCCAGCATGTTCTGTTGATTGTGGTAATGAGGTTGAGGTCTCTGGAGTGTGTGGTGTGGAGGGATTGGGATTTCTTTAGATGTAGCATTTCTAACAGAGCTGGGTCAGACATGGCTGTGTAAGTCAAGCAGAGATTGCCTCTGAGTAGGTGAGATGAGACAGAGAATAGTTGGAGTTTTTTGAGTCTGTTCATATAGGACAATTGTTTAAGGCCTAGGATCCTCTTTGTGAGGTACTTTTGCAGCCTATCCAGTTGTTGCAGGTGTCTAGTGAGGTACATGCTAAATGGGGCATTGTACTCGATGATTGGCCTAATGAGGGAAGAGTACAGGGAGACAATGACCTCTTTCTTCCTGGATGCAAAACCCTTAGTAATGAGATGTGCCAGACAGAAGGACTTTCTGACCACAGTGGCAATGTAGTGGTCAAAAGAGAGGTTGCTGTCAACCTGTGTTCCCAGATCTCTTATAATGCCTTCTGTGTTCAGTGGGTTACCATCAATGTAGTAATTCAAGGGAACTGGGTTTTTTCCAAGGGAGATGATGACACATTTTTTGGCATTGAGCTTAAGGCCATGGTTCTGACACCAGTCGTTGGTCTCATTGAGGCCTTTCTGTAGGATGTCAACATCACTTGGGGAGTTAATAATAGCTCCCAGTTTCCAATCTTCTGCACACTTTGTCAGCCAGAGTCCCTTCATGTTGGCCTGGACTTCAGAGAAGTAGATACCAAACAGGAGAGAACCCAAGCCCGAACCCTGTGGGACTCCACTTGTGACTGGTTGGCAGTCTGACTTGGTGTCACCTACTTTCACACTGTGGGTTCTATCTGTGAGACAGTTTGCAACCCAGCTAGTGATATAGGGGTTGATGCCTAGCATAGTGAGTTTTTCTATGATTCCTGAGTGGCAAATGGTATCAAAGGTCTTGGTCAGATCAAGGTAGGCTATATGAACCACCTTGTTTATTAGATCCATGATGATGCATTCCATAGCTTTGCATATCAGACTCATCGGGCTAATGGGGCCATAATTACCAGGGTCTATAGTCGCTCCTTCTTTGTGGAGAGGGATGACTGTAGCAGTGCGCCATTTGGTAGGGACAAAGCCGGAGATGAAGCTGTGACTGAACACGGCACACAGGTGAGGTGCCAGTTCACTCTGTAGTTCATGCAGAACACAGCCAGGGATATTGTCAGGTCCCGTAGAAGCTGCATTCTTGGCCTTGGACAGTTCTGTTTTAACCTGTGCAGCAGTAATACTGGGTGCCTGGCAATCTACTGGTATTGTGCATTCTTGCTCCTCTAACACTCTTATGGAATATCGACAATCAGCTCTTGTAAATATTCCTACTCTTTCCATATCCTGGTACTATTGTATTGGAATTTTTTGAAACTTATACATTAACATTTTTTGTCATTGTTGATTTTATTCTATGTAATGTCTCTTGGCAATACTGTATTGTAATTTTTAATCTTTGCATTACTTACTGCTTTTTTTCAGAATGTCTTATAAATGTAATTGGAGCTTTTCTTCTCGGGTCTCCACTGAAAATGGGCCTCTGGCTCAGCTGGACCAACCTGGTTAACAAATAACAATAAATAAAAAATAAAATAATTAATAGTAAAAGGGAGGAGCAAATTGCATAAAAATAAATGGAATTTATGAGAATAATATATTCAGAAAAATGTTCAAGAGGAATGAAATTTAAGGGAAGGCAAAAACTGAGCTATCTATATAATGGTTAAGTGAATGCTTATTGTTACAAATAAAATATATATGTAGTTTAATGCATAAAAATAAAAATATGTTAATATGGGTTGTCTATTAATGTTTGTGTCTATGTCTAAAGTAATAATTTAATAAATGTGTTTACAAAATTCTTTAGATTTAATTTATAGTGAAATAATTTACTAAATACAGCCATTTCTTGTTATAAAACTATAATGAGTGTGGCTGGTTCAGAGAGATATACAAGAATATCATCAACAAATGCTATTAACAAACATTTATGCTTGTGGACATTTATACCTTACTAATGTTTGTGTGTGTAGAATTACAAAGGACTCTAGAAACATATTCTAAATGTACCATGAAAGGTAACATACTTGCCTAGATCTACCTGTTTGTATGATGATGTGGGTCCCTATTAATTATTTGAACTTTTCAAAGTTCAAATGTCATAAGGTTGACATGATATGATCGAACTTTGAAAAATTCAAAGGTTAAAAGCAACAACTACATAGTGCGCAGAGTGGGAACATTTTCCTTTTCTGCACTGAAGTGCGATCTCAGAGTTGGTATATTTAAGTAGGGGGGTGTTGGGGGGGGTGCAAGGGCTTGCCTCCTTGCTCAGAGATTTAAGGTAAGTTTTTTTAAAATTTTTTATTATATTTTCAAAGTTATAAACCTCGCTCATATGTTGTCGAACATATGAGGTTTGAAATTTTGAAACTTCGAATATATAATATAGACTCTGATTATGTGGTTTGATAATATCTTACTGAATCTATTTTCTCTTGATAAGCTAGAATATAGATTGTTGACTTTTCTGAAAATTAGGTGCAGACTGAATTTATCAGCTGTTTTCAACAGAATGATATTGTACATGAACAAAAGCCAGTGTCACCAGTAGTTTTGACATAATGGAACTGTGCTGAAAGTAAAAGCATTTGAAATTTGATCATATGGCATAAATCCAGACTGATTAGAAAAAAATACAATAATAAGAATAGGAGCATTTGATTGGACAGTAGTTTTCAACCAGTTATTGGTGAGTTTTTTTCATTAATAATGCTTTTTGATGTATAAAATCTTTGTCAATAATGCAATTGTGTATTTTAAAAGTGCATGTAATATCAAATGTGATTCTTTCATCTTTATCAAATCAAGGCATTTCTGTCATTCTAATGTCTACGGCCTCTAGGAACTTTTGTCTTTCAGTGATATATCATTTAACATCAGTATTAGACTTTTGGAAGTTTAGCATTCAGTTGTATAATGTAATGCTGTTAGTCATGAATGGTATATTTCTGAAAGTTAGAAATAAATCAGGTTGAGACCAATGTTTAAGTCTTATTGAGAAAGTTATTTATTTGTGCTGGTGAAGATTCCTTAATAGGTGTGTGAGTTCATAGGTTCATATTAGGTTGACTATCACTGGGGCCCTTATAAGCCTAGCCAAGTACCCTGATTGCATTCCAGAAGTTTATGTGCCTTAGAGGTTATTTTAAAGGGCATATGTAAGCTAGGGCACAATTTACAGCCTGCTTCAGTGCATTAGAGACATGGATACTAAATCCAGGGTGTATTTCAGATTTCCCATCCACTGGTCCAGGTTTTTCTTGAATAAGGTTAGGGAAGAGATCTGCTTCATATAGATGAGAAGCCTGTTCCAGAAAAGGGGAAATCTCTGATACAGGGAGCTGCCCCACCAATGTGTCCTGTTTATGCCACAAGCAAAGGTTAGATCCCAAGATTGAGTAATTCCGATGTTATTTATTTTGCAGATGTGCTAAATACCCATCAGAGTGGGTCTAAAGATGCCTTTTATGCCAGGCATAGATAATCTCTCAACAGTTTGTAGAAAACAGTGTATAGAGATATGGTTTTGAAGCAATCTGTATAGGACATGCTGTCTACATCCAGTATCCTTTTTATAAGGAACCTCCCTGGATGTTATATTTGTAGATGACTGGTCAGGTACATACTGAAGGGGGCATTATACTCAATGATGGTCCAGATGAGGACCAAATATAGTGAAACTATGACTTCCATGGACCTAGATGCAATGCCCTTGTTTATAAGTTGAGCAAGATAGAATGATTTTCTTACTGCCTTAGACACATATTGGTCAAAACAATGCATTCTCAAATCCCTGACTACTGGTTCTACACTTAAGCGTGTTCTGTTGATGAGGTAATTTTATAGGGTAGTTGATTTCCCAAAGGGTATTATTATACATTTGTTGGCATTGAGGTTTAATCTGTGGCTTTGACACCAGTCATTTGTCTGTGTTAGACCTGCCTGTACAATTATAAATGTCTTGGGACAATTCTGGGACTGCTCATAGTTTGCAAGCATCTGCAACCTCAGTCAGCCAGAGATCGTGACATTGGTTTTGACTTTCAAGAGCTAGATGCCAAAAAGGAGTGGACCCAGCACAGAGCTCTGAGGGACTCTGTTAGTGACTGGCCTCTTTGTGGAAGTGGTCTCTCCTTTCCTAACTTCATGGGTCCTGTCTGAAAAGCATCTGGCTATCCATAGTGTAACATAGGGGTTTATGCCAATAGCCATAATTCTGTTTATAGTACCTGAGTGGGGTATTGCATGAAATGCCTTAGACAGGTCATGGTAGGCAGTATGCACTGTTTTGCCTTCATCCATTGCCTTGGTGACTTTTTCAAAGAAGTCCACCAAGTTGACTAGGCATAATCTGCTCCTGGTGAAACCAAACTAGGTTGGATACAGTGCTTGAAGGTTTGCTATGTCCTTGTTAATCAGTTCCATGACTTTTTTTCCATGGCTTTACATATGGGACTAGTCAGACTTCTGGATCTGCAGTTCTCACCCTTGTGCAGAGGGATGAGTGTTGCAGTTCTCCATTGCTGTGGCACAAAGCTTGCCTAGCGGTTACGGTTATCAAGTGCTGATGGGTCATATTTCAAGCTGTTTAGGAGGCATCCTGGGATATTATTGGGTCCCATTTATGCACTGTTTTGGCATTAGAGAAGACATCTAGGACCCGCTCCTTAGTAATAGTTGTCGGGGGTGTTTGATGGCATTTCCTTGGGGCAGTTGGGGAGAGAGGGAGGAAAAATTGGAGCTGAATTTGATGGCCAGCAGATTTGCTATAGCTTATGGACCCATGTAAGTGGCTGCATTTACAATCAGTTCTACAGAGCACTACATGCTTCAATTGAGGTTTCAGACATAGATAAAGAAAGTCTTGTGGTCATTCTTTGCCTGGAAGGCTATTTTTATTTCACATCTAGATTTAGTAGACTTAATGTTCTCTCTTAATTGTTTGGATTGAGGAGTGTTTTTATCATGATGGGTGTAGCATTTCCTAATCTTAGTTATAACTTTTTTCTTTTGTTGTACAATCGCTATATGTTTGGATTCTACCAGCATGGTTTGTTTTTTGAGTTTGTTTTGGGCTTATTTCTGTTAGACACAGCTGTCTCTATACATTTATTAACATGAGAGTACAGGGATTCTGTGAACAATTCCACATAGGCAGCTATATTCGTAGGATTTTGGGGAGCTTGACATTTTGACAGATTTTCAGTTTTTATTATGGTGGAGACAGCTTTGTGGTTTGACCTTATCAGAGATGATACTACACTGGGGGAGGGGGGGATACAATATTATTCCATGTTCGGGAGTTTGCACTTCAAGTGGGCATATGGAATATCTGGTTCAAGGTGTTTGTGTTTAGAAAGTCTAGGAGTTTCTGGGCTTGTAAGTTTGGGGTCAAGTACATATTTCAGTTTATAATGGGGTAGGTGAAGTTGCCCTTGAATATAGGTTCATAGGTTCATAGGTTAGTACTAAGCTAACTGCCCTTGCGAGCCATTTTTAAGCCTAGCCAATTATCCCTTGTGAGACTCAAACCCTGCACCTTGTGTTTGTAAGGCAAACACCTTAACCATTAGGCCACCCTCCCAACCCTATATGGTATTGGGTTGAATGGTGAGGGCCTCCAGTAAGTCTAAGTATGAATTACAGTTTTTGGGGTGACAGAGGGTGACCTAAAACTTGTAAAGATATGGTATGGATCTTTGCATATGGAAATCTGGACATGGAGAAGCTCCAATGCATCATCCATGTTTGAGTGGTCTTGAGTTTGTTGTTGATATAGATTGAGACACCTTCACCTTGGGCTCTGCCTGTGCAGTAGCTGACCTGAATATATGGAAAGCATAGTAACCCTGCACTGGTGGGTTGCATCTGTGGCTTTAAACCATGCCATCTGTAACTGCACAGATGTCCAAATTCTCCAGGATGAGAAGAGTCTGAAGTGAGGGGAGTTTCTTCTTAAGGTTTCTGGCATTAAGCAGCATCTCTTGTAGATCCCTTTGCATTGGTTTTGGTAGTTCATCTATAAAAATGATTTCTTGAAGTGTGACCTGCTCTTTGGCTGGGGTGTATGCCATTATTTTTTTCTGTCAGTGATATAGTATAAAAGCATGTCCAGTCACCTGGTAGGATAAGCCATTTAATATGAGCTGTATGCTAGAAAGCAATGATGGATTTTGTGAAGCAAGTAACTTTTTTGCTGCAAGGTACATAAAAAGATATAGCCCCAGACTTGATCAACTGCTCATGGTATATGATTTCAGGTACACAGACGTGTCTCTTCTTGTTAGTCTTTCTCATGCAAAGGTAACCATTATATTTTCCTGACAATTAAGAACATTCATTTTGAGATGATCTCTTCTGGCTTGGGATATTTTAGAAACCCATCTTTTGTTTCCTTGAGTAGTTCTGGTAATAGGTGGATGTTCTTTATATACTATACTGGGTAATGGTTATAAAATATATACTAGAACAGTTTTATTTTATTTAGGGTGTGTATACCATAAATCTACCATAATATGATATGCATACTGTTCCCGATTTGTGACAGATTTTTTTAGTATTTGCATGGTCTTCCCATGGGAGGCCCTTTGCCTGTATCATTTTTCATTCTTATAGCTAATGTTCAAAATGCAAGAATCTGCTCCTCTAACAGCCTGTGCCAGAGACAGACTATAACCCATCTGCTCCTCTAACAGCCTGTGCCAGAGACAGACTATAACCCATCTGCTCCTGTAACAGCCTGTGCCAGAGACAGACTATAACCCATCTGCTCCTCTAACAGCCTGTGCCAGAGACAGACTATAACCCATCTGCTCCTGTAACAGCCTGTGCCAGACACAGATTATAACCCATCTGCTCCTGTAACAGCCTGTGCCAGAGTCAGACTATAACCCATCTGCTCCTGTAACAGCCTGTGCCAGAGAGAGACTATAACCCATCTGCTCCTCTAACAGCCTGTGCCAGAGACAGACTATAACCCATCTGCTCCTGTAACAGCCTGTGCCAGAGAGAGACTATAACCCATCTGCTCCTCTAACAGCCTGTGCCAGAGATAGCCTACATGCCAATCTGCCTTTAACTCAGAAAACTAGCTCTCTGACAGGCAGATTCTGCTGAATCCACCCCCCAAAACAAAAAAATTAAAAATTCATAAACACAAAAACAAAACTTCAAAATCTCTCTAAACAATATTGACATTTAAGTTGTTTCCTTATACAAACTCCCTAGGTGCAACATTAGACAATAATCTAAAGTACGATCTTCACAGACAAAACTGCATAAAAAACCTCAGTAAAAACTAGATATGCTTTACAGAGCTAAAAATGTCTTAAGAAATCCATCAAAAACAACTCTAGCCAACGCATGACTCTTACCTTCTCTACTTTATGGATCTGCCATCGTGACAAATCTGCAGTCCCCTTGAAATCTTAATCAGAACAATGCCATAATGTTGCAATGTTTGCAACCAATCATCCCTACCATTTCCATCTCTATTCTGTACTTAAATCACTAAACTGGCTAGAATTACCCCATCACCCAGTACTGACACAACTACTAGTAGTACATAAAATAATATGCAATCCTTCTTCTGGCCCAGCTCTCAGCATCACTCTCCATCACTATTTACCATACTGACCCCTTCAATCAACTGACAAACAACTACTTGAAATATATAAACCAAAGAAATATATAACACACAGCTTACATTCCAACTGTCTGGCCAAATTCTGGAATTCCATCCCAGTCCCTATCATTACCTGACATGCATTCATTCATTTAAGCTTTTACTAAAATTCTTTTCAACTTCTGGCTCTGTTCTTGTACCACACCAGGCTAATACCAAACTCCCACCCCTCCATGCATGTCCTCTCTTTCTCAGACGTATATTTCTGATTCCCTTCTTGGCCTGTACTGGACTAGCTCTCTCTACAACTTACCATAATATTGTTAACATACAGAATTTTACCTTCTGCCACCAACGCAACTTTTTGTTTTCTTTTTGTACTCATTTTGCATTTATTTTGTATATATTTTGTATATATTTGTTTGATGTTTCTATTCTTCTCTTACCATTGTATATTTTATTGTGAGAGATATTGATCTTCTGTAGCTTTTCCCCCAAGATCTCCACTGAAAATGGGATCCTTCCCACTATGCAAATGTCAATAAATAAAGAAAAACAGATGTAGCAAAAGAGGAATTGCTTTCATTTATCATTAATTGCGACACCTTAACAAAGGGTGTCCAAACATTGATATATGTTTAGAGGACAATGCATTACAAGGGATGTTGGATAAGGAATGATTTGATTTTTTTTTAGAGTACCTAAGCCAGTAATTCCTGGTATTTTCGGAATACCTAAGGTCCATAAGGACCCCAGTGACCCATCCTTATGCCCGATAGTCTCTTCAGCAGGTTCAAAAACTCAACCTCTAACCATATATGCTGACACTAAACTCAAACGCTTTTATGGATTATATCACCACATATTAATAGACTCATGGGATTTTTGAAAAAAGATGGGGGAAAGAGAATACAGTGAAAACCATGTATTTATAACGGTGTATATTAAAGACCCATTTAGTGTCATTCCCCATGATTCTGGTTTGCGTTGGTTTTTGGAGGTTGTGGTAGATTTTGACTTTTTATCCCACCAAGAGTTCAGAATAATTATAGAAAACATGGAAACAGTACTAAAAAACAATTGCATTTTTTTCCAGCGAGAATATTATAAGCAAATAAACGAGGTAGCTATGGGGGCATCCTGTGCCCCTGCATATGCCAATACTGTTCTCTTTTATTGGGAAACAATTTTTGTTTTTAACACAACCATGTATTCAGACAACATTGGATCTTATTTTTGTTTTCTGGATGATATTTTTATCATTTGGAAGGGACCTGTGGAGAATATAGTGAATGTTATTACCTATATTAATAATACCACTAGTTTCCTTTCCTTTACCCACAACGTGGATACAGAGGAGATCCACTACTTGGATGTAAAAATTAGAAAGGATAGGCATATGAACAAGTATATATCCATGTTGTATCATAAAGAAAACATTTGCAACTCATACCTACATTTCCAGAGTGGGCATCCATTTATGCAAAAAAAGAACATCATCAAGGGGTAGATGGTAAGAGCCACACACATGACCACTTACATGGAGGACTTAAAGAGTTGAATTATATTGGACAAATATTCATAGACAGGGGATACCCACTGGATTTAATTAAAGTAACCAAGAAGGAAATTTTGACTAACTGGGGGAAAAATATGTACCTCTTTTGGGACACAATAATACGCTGCAAGCTGTTCCACAATATGCTCTACAAATGGAACACACTGGTAATAAGTGGGAAGTATTTATGGCTATACAGTACCATTCAGTCACTAAGAAAGTCAAAGAAATTATTATAAAATATTTGGAATTGTTTTCCAGAATGCCCAATAGTTTGGATGTGTTTGCTAAGACCTTAAAATTCAGATATAAAAGGGGCCCAAATTAAAAAAAATATTTTTGAAAGGGTGATAGATCAAAAACAAGGGAAAAAACAAACATGGTACTTACAAATGTGGGGCTTGTGCTCAGTGTGCATATATAGAAAATAAGGAAGATGTATCTATTGGAGACAATTTAAGGACATTGGTAGGGAATGGATACTGCAACTGTAATACAAGAGGAGTAGTCTACATAGCTTATTGCATACAATGTCCATCATACTACATTGGGAAGACAGAGAAAAGTTGAAACAATGGATATATGAACATTCATATGAGATTAATGCAAGCAAGCCATGTTCAGGTTTTGAGTGTTGGAAAAAGTATGCCTTCTCTTGAGTATAAAGAACTGATGTGGCAGGTGAATTTAGATGCTGGTACTCCACCAGGTTTAAATGAATGCATTTCACTAGTTCCTGCTCTCAAAAGGAGGGCCTTGTTACTGTGATATGGTAAACACAATGCAATTTTATTTTATTTTATTTCCATATACACAGTTTTTTATCTGTAAATATTTTAGAAAGCAGTGTGTGTATTTCACACTTGGTGCAGTTTTAGACTATGCCTTTAAATATGAGTGAAGTGATTATTGAATGACTTTGTCAATTAACCTATTAGAGAGTATAAAAGTGTAGAGCAGTCAAACAGTGGTTAATCTGAAGAAGTTCCCTTGTGAGGAATGAAAACACTTAATCAGTGTTTTGGAACCTGTGATTTTGGTGTTTGTAGTGGAATAAACTACTTTGTTTTTATCCAGAACACTTCAGTGTGTTAACTGGTGAACTGTCTGGCTTATTGGGCTCTGTCACTGAGTGGGTTGCTGTGTTTCTTAACGTTACTGTCAATACAAATGCCAGTTTGACCAAGGGCAATGCTATTAGGAGTGACCCACATAGTGTCATCAAATAAATATGCAAGTACTCTCAGAACTTAAATATCTCTACACAGATCAGCCACAGTGAAAGGTTTAAATATATTTAATAATAAATAATAAAAGAAGAAGATAATACTAAATATATACTTACAGTGACATCAGCATTCAGAATCACAAGAAATATTTAAAACAACATTGCAGGACAGACTAAAATAAATAAATTAAGAAAAATATCTAAGCTAATCTTTGTTATATTCCTGACTATATCTAAGATAATTACTATAACCTACTTACTGCAGAGCAAAGCAGATGTGGTGAGTGGATCTTTATGTTGTCAGGTCCAAGACAGAATACAAAATACTGTGTCTCACTCAGAGACTTCTTAAATTAATGTCTCAGATATTACTGCTGGGATAGCTTGCAGAATGACATCATTTCTTGTCATCTGATTCTATCCCAGGTGAAACCCCCACTGCTGTAGCTAGCAGTATTTAGCATCTACCTGTGAAAATTCATAGAGCTGAGATCTTTGGCAGAGAATGGAAGTCATAAAACAATAAAATACTTCCAAGACAATACAGAAAGCTTCTCAGCACAGACATTGTGTTTCCTTGCTGTCATAAAGTAATTTAATTTCAGCTATTTTTCTGAAATTTACTAGACTGATGTTAATCTCCTGTATCCCAGTTTCCCCTGTTAAAATATATACATTTACACAGTTACAATAGTGCATGTACATTTCTGTTCTTTTCCAGTAGGTCACACTGTGGATCCATTTTAAACACAAGCATTTTGCAAAGCCTTTTCGGCATGTCTGTACAAACAAGTTTGATATAAACACAATATACAGTTCTAATACAGATGTAACATAAGCATCTTATACAAATAATTTCAATATTCAACAATGACATATAATTATTTACAAAATTCCAGATAGCTGTGCTGGCAGTATCTCCTTTTGTGACATTGTTTATCTTTAGAGGGTCAATAGAGTTGGGATCTAGGAACAGCTGAAGGTGGAAACTGCATCCTGAAAGATTCAAAGGGTGTATTTTCAGTACAACTGCATTTCACTTTTTGTCAACATTTTCAACTTGTTTAACATATGCTAGTGTATCATGTCTTGATTTGTGGTATTTCACCCGAATGATGAAGGGGTAGATATGGTGGATAGTTATCTTAGGAGACAGTCAGGTATGGATGAGTTAAAGATTGACTTGCTTATGACTTTTTTAGAAATAGTTTTAGAATTTAATGTGTTCTGCTTTGAGGGACAATGTTATCTTCAGAGGGATGGCGTGGCTATGGGCACGTCCTGTGCCAATAGCTACGCCAACCTCTTCATGGCAGAATGGGAGAACAGGTTTTTGTTTCAAACACCTAGTTTTGTGAACTTGGTGTCATTTTATAGACATTTTGTTGATGGCCTGTTCTTTTTGTGGACAGGCACCTTAGAAGATTTGAGGTCATTTGCTAGTGAGATGAATTCCTTTATGGAATATTTAAAATTTAGTTTTGAATATTCTATGGTAAAGATACCATTCTTGGACATCTATGTTGAGAAGTTAGATAATGGATTGATTAATACCGGGCTATATAGGAAATCATGTCATAAAAATGCCTTGTTACATCGCCACAGTATGCATCCAGGACATGTTTATCATAATATTATAAAAGGACAGGCTATGAGAGTTTCCAGATATAACCCTACAGATTTAGGTTTTAGGAATGAATTAAGTGATTTATGTAGAAGGTTTACAGCATGTCGTTACACCACCAGTGATATAGATAGTGGAATATATGGCATAGATACATTAAGGAACGGGGCAGCAGCTCCATATTTCTCTACTTTTTCAGATAATTTGGACAATGTAAGAGGTGCTAGTAGTTTTAGGAATAGGCAGACTTTAGGCCAAGGAATGACACATGGTAGGGTAGCATACCCGATGTTTTATACTAAGGATGTGGACCTATTTTTATGTGCTATTCAATTAAAAGTTTATTGTGCATCAATTTGAGCTATTATTTTTATCATCTCTATTTGTATGCTGCAATTCTTGGATTATCGATGGTTCGTGGACATTGAATGATTTGGTCATTGATCTACTGTGTGTCACTCCAGCAATTTTGGATTTATTTAACTTAATAAATGTTTTTGCCTTGAGGGCCACTTTATCGTTATTCACTCTGTAATGTCCACATCTCAGCTATACTGCATTTTGAAGAATTCTTAGTCAATGTATTTTACAAAAAAATTCCATTACATATTGAAAGGGTTCATAATACATTTATATTCAAAATGTTTAAGCAAAAATCAGTGCTAAACGTTCGCAGATCGTGTTGTTTCATTAAATGAACATATAAAGTGACTTAATTTATCCATGCTGTGAAATTACAAATCAAAGGAATTAGCTGCTGTTCCACACTTTTCCTGTTTGCTACACATTTCTGAAACTGGAAGTTTTTGGCCAAATTAGTGTTCATAGTACCTGTATCAATAATACTGCGGTTGTGGTGCTGTGGTAGCGTTGTCGCCTCACAGTTAGACGTTGCCTGTTCGATCCTCAGTTAGAGCGTCTTCTGTGTGGCGACATGTGTGAACGGGTGTTCCTTCGTTGAAGGTTGTGCATTAGGCCCGGCAAGCTAGCACGTAAAACTCTACTGCCAATCATTAGCGGACCGGAGTTCTGTTGTGGCGACCCCTAACCGGGAAAAAGCCGAAAGACACAAACAAGTACCTGTATCAATAACTCACAAATGCTGCCTATTGTACTAATCATCACCTTTTTTGTCTGTCAGAAAATATTTTTCGCTTTGAATTATACCCTTTGTCCAATACCATTTTAAAACATAAAGTCAATATAGTTTTTGATTTTTGTCAGAGCACAAATATAGATTTAGTGCATTTGATTCTATAGTGTTTTATATTTCCACCCTTCAGACTTCAGAATATGAGCCATATGTTCTGTACACTCACCCACACTATGGTATATTTCAACAGGCAAAAAGAGGTATGCCTGTACCTGAACTGTGTGTGCTTCTGACCACAAGAGGCAAATGCATTCCTTTTCAATGAGCGTAAACATTAACTTCTACTGGGAGATGTGGAATTTGACAGCATGCAGCTACATATACTGTCTATGAGCAACGACTGTCTTTTATTATAAAGTAGAGACCTATTTGTTGTAGAAAAACATGGTCTTAAGTTTTTGCTGTTAATTGATTTTAACGTGAAAGGACTCAAAGTAAGTTTGTCTCCTTTTATACCTTAGGTTTGCAGTTTGTAAAACATTGTGGTGGACTTTTTATACACTCCTTACTGCTCTTACCTTTGTGGTCTCATGACTTGAGCTGGACACACCACCTAGCATTTTCTGTATTTTGATGGCAGCTAGCACTTTTATCTTCACTGTAAAAAAGACAATTAAAAAGGCTTATAAATAAAACTGACTTTCATCAAGGGTCTTCTGGAACAGCAACCTATAAGGCAATGATACATGGTTGCATTTACAGATTCGTTATTAAATGTTCCACAACCTTTGTAATTAATGGGATGAGATTTGCATCTATCCATGCTTATGAGTTGCATCGATTTCCGGCAGTGAGTCTGTGAGTAATTTTTCAGTTTAGTAGAAAGTGGATTGCCAGAAATGTTTTCCACTTCATATACAATTGAAAATTTACATTCCTTAATGCGCATTGCACACACTGAAAATTTTCTTTCAGCAATCTGCTTTTTGTTTGTTTTGGGGAGCTGGGAGGAAAACATAGTACCAGGACAAAGCTTATTTGAAATAGGAAGGGCATGAGGATTCTGCACAGAAGGCACCATAGCTGAGAATCGAACTAGAGAACATCTTGCTGTGATCAATGACTATGTTGTGATCATGTCAACATTAACAAGCATCTCTCTTGTGTATTTTAACTGCCTTAACTACTCAGAAAACTAGATATCTTTAAAAGGTAACAAGACATGTTATCATGGGCCCCACTCACTGAAGCCATCATATACAGTGTATTGGAGGTCACCGTGAGTCTCATTTACTGAACGGTACCTTTTTATATTAACTTCCTAAATTAGAAATTGTGCATGGAGCAGGAGAAACAGTTATTAAATAGTGTTAACTGCATCTTTTCTTTGTGTTTGTGTAGTGTTAGAGCTGTTACATAAAATAAGCATGGGTTGTGCAAGAGATGGGGCTTGGTCTCCTGCATGAATGCTTACTTTAATTTTTTTTCTGTCACTTTTTGGTATGATGAGTGTAACAAGTGAAGGCAGGAAAGAGAGACTGTCTAATTTTGTGATTCTTTTGTTACTAACTAATTACCACCATTTCAATGGCCATGGTTATTCAATGAGTGACTAAGACTTTGTGGGAACTGATATAGACTTCTTTTGTAAGATCCCTCTAAACTCTCAGCTTTATGTTGCTTACCATGATTATCTCCCTTGGACTGTAACTTCATAAGCTACCCATGTGTTACTTTTTCCACAGTGGCTGCAATGCAAAAGTAGAACTCAAAGGCTACAGTGGTATAATTGTAACATTGTTCAGAGGTCTTAGCTTGTCTATAATGTTGTACACACAAGGGGACAAGGGCAGAAGCTAATAGACTGATGCATACAATGGCACAAGACTATTAGCTTCTCCGATCTCCCTTCATATATCTTCAGTAAGTTTCTGCTTCTTTAGCTCTACTAAACCCCTTGTGTTTTCTCTGTGTGTCCAAAGTATTCCAAAATGCATTCTTGGGTTCCTCCTCTACAACTCATTCCATGAATCACAATAAACTCCATAAAGAATCACGTTCATGGATCTGTGAAATAGCTGGCCTCTATAATCTATTGTCTGTTTTCTCCTCTTCCTACTACTTTCTGTTCAGAGTCTTCCCCAAAATGATCTTGTCGTGTACCCATTATGGGTTCCCTCGGCTTTTCTCTTTATTGAGAAGTGATTTATTTATTTGTTAGTTTTATTTATGTTTCAGTTTGATGATCATGTAGGTGAACTGGTCAAATGACCTTCTTCAGTCACAACCTGGGTACAGTAGTACAAAAAATATTAATTAAAGAAACTGCAATGAAAAAAGTTAAAAGTAAGTGAATATAATATTGTAAGTGTCTAAAAACAGAGAATGAGTAACCGTTGTATAGTCAAAGCAACACAAAGTAATTACCTTACAACTGATATTAGGAAGAACAAGTAGCTAAAATGTAGAATCTGAAAAGTATTTAGATTGCCCAAAAATATATGGTTACACCAAATGTGAGGATGTTAAATTAGGATTTCTGATTAGGAAAATGCATTAATAATGTTTGTAGCCTGAAGGAGTATGTATTTTTACAAGCAGGCAAAGCAATTAGCCAGTGTCTCTAAATCAGGTGCTCTTAGATTAAAGTGGTCTAAGATTCATTTTGCAGATGCTGCTTGAGATATTTTTGTTTTTTTATGTTTCCAGTGTTTCTATATTTGTCTTTTAGTAGATGATCCCATAAAGCAAATCCTACCTATTCGTGAAAGGGCCTTTTCTGCTATGGAAGGTTTCAATTTGAGTCTGATGAAAGTGAGAACATTTTCTTGGCTGCTTCTAAGAGAATAGCTTTGTTATCTGGTATGGACAGTAGCCTAATTTAAGAATTTTAAACAACAAAGTATTTAGAAGGATCTGTTATTAATAGGGACCAGTCAGTCTTTTCATATAAGATACAATAATGATGACAATTTTGTATGCAAAAAAATGAATATCTAAATATTTTATTTTCTGTTATTTGTACTTTATGTGTTATGAATTAAATGAAAGTGTACAACTGGCAGGGCATTTTCAGTCATGGGGATCGGGACAATTTTTCTAAGGTCTTGCATGATAAAGGTGAGAGAAGGTTTGGAATTCTGTAACATAGATTTAGTTGTGATAAGACTTTCTTGGTTGTGTTGTCTATAACAACATTTAGATTGAGGGAGGGGTCAAATGTTATACTAAGATATTTTTGTTGCTTGACATTAGATGCAAGTCTTTTTGGAGGTCATTTAATATGATGGGAGGTATTGTTGCAAGTTTCTTTTTGGTGGAGAACTGCATTACATTTGTTTTGTTACTATTGATTTCTTATGGTGATACTAACAGCAAAGTTCAGAGGAAATTAATAGGACTGTAGATTGTTGTAGTTTTGATGAGATTTGTAGGCTGTAAGTAACAAAGTATCAGTGGTGTGCGTAATTATTTTATAGTTTGCTGGGTCATTTGTAATGCTGTTGATAACAAAAGAGGACAGAGGTCCTAGGATGGAGCTTTGATGAATTGTGGTGGTAAAAGTTCCAATTTCTGATGATGAGGATTTGGCTAATTTTGTAGATTTGAAGGTTAAAAGGCCTGGAGAATGATGCAACTCTTGTAATCTCTGGTATTGTCACATTCCTCCATTCAGTGCAAGTGTCTGATGCTTTACTCTTACTCATTATATAAGCCTGATGTCCCCCTCCTTATATTGCCTGCAGACATGCATGAAGTTCTCCTTTTAAGTGCCTGCCTAGGCACAGGTGAGTAGGAAGGGCAGCACATTCTGGAGTTCAGCATTATGTCGCACTTACAGCAGAAAATGCTTGCCTCAGGAGCATGCTATGCATCTAGGTCAGTGCTTTCCCTTTTTGTCTGTTGTGAAGGTTTAGACCTCACCAGTAGGTTCCACTGTATCAATGTGTGATGCTAGGTACCGCCTGCTTTTGCAGTTGTGATCTAGATTTCCTTCTTCCATTCTGCTAAACAGCTTCTCATATTCTTACCCAAAGTACTGAGTGCATGGTTCCTTATTGTTTATTGTATGATCGACTAGCAGTTCAGTGATAGTTTCTTGACATCCACTCACCCAGCTATGAAACTAAATGCGTATGGCTCCTATATCATCTCTCATACAGTGGTCTGCCTTTGTTCTATGATCTGTGAACTTTTTTTGCAAATGTCTTGAGTCTTTAAAATATACAAACAATAAGTTTTTGACTTTGATTCATTTGGATTATTATGATTATGCCATTTTAATCAAAACACATTAACACCAAACAAGCCAGAGTGGGGGGAATGGAATAAGACTTTAAAAATAAAATGTATTGAGCACTTTTGTCTTATATGCAGGACTTCATCAGAATACATCTATTAACCATCCACTGTTAATTAAATACAATTCCAAGAATCACATGAACCATCAATTAATTCCATTAAAGAAGCATTCTTAAGTATCATATAAAATAAAATGAAAATAAATAATAGTATAAATTAGAATTATAATAATATAACCTTAAATATCAGAGAATATTGATATGCTTAATCATGATTTTGAAGCTCACAGTTTTAAAACACTATTGAAAGAAACATTATCATTTAAACCAAGGAATAATGTAGATCTAATAACAGTTGCCACCACAATTACTTAAAGTCCAAGATATTTTGCCAATTTACCCCCTTTCAAAGACGGTACCACCCTCTGAAGTACAAAGAACTTAAATTTGTTAAGATTAAAGAGTGTAAGAAACTTCTCTGTGTGGAAGATTTTCAATCCATATATCTCTAGGTAATCACGGTATATTAATCAGATCGGACAATAGTAGTAGAAGTAGCAAACTTAAACTAGTCTTAAGTCAAAAAAATTAATAAAAAATATATAATTTGAAATATTGTACAGAATTACTAAGTATTTGAAAGTAATCACTTTGGAGATACCACGGAGATTGCTTGTAAATTTGTTAAAATTAATGCATGGCAATGAATGTTTAAATAAAGCATTATTAGTATCACATTTACATTTACTATATAGATGTTCGCAAATCCTACATTTCGGGGGGGGCCTATCCATCTTGCAAACATAAAATGCTTGGAATGATTGACAGCCAGACATCCCATCTCTGTGATGTTGCAATTATATTTGCCCTGCAATGAATATCATTAGGGTAATTTGCTGCACTCACCTTATTAATTATGTTAATATAAGCACATTGCGAAAAAATTCCACAATTCTGCGTAGTACCTCCATTTATATTAATATAGTTACCACCTTCTAAAATTTTTTTTAAGGTTTCTGCCCCTTTTGAAAACAAACTGATTATGACATTTTGCTGATTAAATGCATCATTAAATGAGCAGAGGTGTTAAAATGCCAGTCATTGCTCCAGGTCATTTCCGTGCTGATTTCCTACCCTTTAAAATGCCCAAATAAAACCATGTAACTCCTCCCACTTTTTATTCTGAAGAAACAATTCGATACTGACCTCAGAACCCAATACGTGTAATACTGACCTCAGAACCCACTACACGTAATACTGACCTCAGAACCCACTACGCATAATACTGACCCCAGAACCCACTACGCGTAATACTGACCTCAGAACCCACTATGCGTAATACTGACCTCAGAACCCACTACGCGTAATACTGACCTCAGAACCCACTACACGTAATACTGACCCCAGAACCCACTATGCGTAATACTGACCTCAGAACCCACTACGCGTAATACTGACCTCAGAACCCACTACACGTAATACTGACCCCAGAACCCACTATGCGTAATACTGACCTCAGAACCCACTACACGTAATACTGACCCCAGAACCCACTATGCGTAATACTGACCCCAGAACCCACTATGCATAATACTGACATCAGAACCCACTACGCATAATACTGACCTCAGAACCCACTACGCGTAATACTGACCTCAGAACCCACTACACGTAATACTGACCCCAGAACCCAATATGTGTAATACTGACCTCACAACCCACTACGCATAATACTGACCTCAGAACCCACTACACGTAATACTGACCCCAGAACCCACTACGTATAATACTGACCCCAGAACCCACTATGTATAATACTGACCCCAGAACCCACTACGTATAATACTGACCGCAGAACCCACTATGTATAATACTGACCCCAGAACCCACTACACGTAATACTGACCCCAGAACCCACTACACGTATACCTTTGTTGAATGAGCAGCAGCATCTCCCCTTCCTGGTGACACAGCCTGTCATTTTCATCTTGCTTTTCTTGCCTTCTTTGCACTTCATGTTGTTTCATGTTCTCATTTACCTTGAGAGATTTTACCTCTAACTGTAGTTATAGTCCTTTTAGTTCAAATTGCATTTAAAGTAATCTGGGAATTAAGTCACTTTACTTTATGCAAGGCTACTGTCATGCCTTAACTGGACTTAATGGCATATAAATTAATTTGGGTTTGTACTCCTTAATCAGTTGTGGTATTGTCATTTTTCACTCTCCACATAGATGATGTTTGCAATTATCCAAGAACTCTGGCTAACACATAAAATAACTGCTGTGCAGGATATACTTTTGTATATTTATTTTGTGGTTACAAGGATGTGCACACATTTTGGTGACTAAAACTGTTTTACAAAAATGTACAAAATCCAGCTGCCTCCTCCTAATTAGTAAGTGACAGGGGCTACATGTATTAGATCCTGCACTGTTATCACCAGAAATTTACATAATGGAAAAAGCAGCATATGGCTTGAATGCCACCACCGGTACAATTTAAAATGTGACAATATCTACAGGTTTCAAATCCCATGACACTGCCATCAAAACTTTACAATACTGAACTAGGAATATGAGGCTTGCATCCCACAAGTTGTACTATTTAGTTTGTGTCTGCAAAGACCAATGGGACTTAAGTTGATGGTAAACGTGCTCTGCTTCTTTGTTTGACAACCAAGGCCCTGCCAAAACCAAATGAGTTTTATACTGTACATCTACAGTTTGGTTACAATAACTGGCTGCCAAGGCAGAGCAGTCTTATCAGCATTAACTGAAACATATTTAACACATGTACACACACAAATATACATACATACATACACACACACACACACACACACACACACACACACACACACACACACACACACACACACACACACGCACACACACGCTTCTCAATATCTTAGAGCAAGAAATATGGACAAAGTCACATAATGGGCAGACAGAGACCCAAAATAGGGACACTTTTTAAATATTGCTCTTACAAACTTAGAAAGTTGATAGAATAACAGATTTTGCATTAATATCTTTTTTTTTAAGGATATTGTCTGAAAATCAAATGGCTGCCATTATTTTCTGATTTCAGTCCTTAGTGATTTGACAGAAAATTAGTTTTATGAGAAACGGACTAAAAATAAGAGTCAAAAATCTGGACATTCTGCAAAAGTCTGGACAGCTGAGAGCTATGACACACATAGACATGTTTTCTAAAATCGACGACATAAAAGTTAACATTCGAGAACCAACATCCACTTCCACATTTGGTATCACTGACAATAGTATACCAAAACTAACAAAACAAGAACATACTTATTGTTTACTCTTAAGATACGATAACATTTAAATACTGCAATGTTAGCAACATACTCTAAGCAATCACCCTTCAAAGGGGAGACACCACACATTTGAAAAGACACTTGTAATATGTAATAAACTCTTATCTGCCTTTTTGAGGACTGATATCATTACATTTTCACAAGCAGTTGATTCTCTATAAAATTGGGAATGGGGAAGGCTTCCCTTATTGAATTTCCATTTTAATCATAATTGGTTGATTAAATATAGAAAATGAATCATAATATATGAGGTGACTTCTTAGATAAAAAGAACACCAGGGTTTAAGATTTCCCCACCAGTGACTGCCTTTAGGGATGCCCTTTTGAGTTTTCTGTTGTATGACTGGGGAACTAAATCCCCCTACTACTTATACTGATAAGCTTACCTCATCAGTTTTGGCAGCCTTAGTCAGTAAATGGAGTACAGTTAAATAGATATGGCTAGGGTTAATTAATGGAGGTGCTAACACTTTACATAAATAGACTGCGGTATACACAGTTTGGTGGTTTAATTGATAGCTAACCTGATGTATGAAATCCTGCTTGTAGTATTTCATAAATATTCATTTATATTCCTTATGAGTGGTGCAATAAAATTTTATGCAACAATCATTGATACCTGTATAACCATAGTAAGTTCTAATATAACAATCATCCTTAATTGCTTGAAGCTGAGTAAGTGTCCTGCCTTAGAAATGTTTGATAAATAATGCAATCCAGATTCTTTGTGTGATTAGAAGCCAGGACAAAGGGTGTTAGCAAAAGGGATGCGTGCTTGTGTGTGCATTTGTGTTGTTTGCTCATATGTGCATATCCATTTGTGCATGTGCATGTCTGTGTGTGCACACACGTGCATGCACATGCTGAGGAAAAAAGACACATTATGGTGGTGTAAGGCCATTCAACAAGACATCTAAAATAGAAAAGGAATATGCAGGGTATAATTCACACGCTAATGAACTCACTCATTGAGAAATCTGTTTAGTTAAAAGAGTAAAAAACTGTCAACAGTAAGATGGTGGTGTGTCTCCAAATGTGGATGAAATTAACACTGAGGCGTGAAAAAGGCAACTGAGACCTTGATCAATTACTTATCAATAACAAGAAGAAAATACATCAGGCATGCTATGCTGTGACATTTCTGTAGAAGAAGTAAAAACCCTTTTGGGGTAAGGTAAGACTCTTACTAAAGGTCTGTAAGGGATGGAATAAGGAAGAGAGGTAGAGCATGTGGAGGGACAAAAGAGACGAAAAATGGGTCGAGTACAAGGCACCTCCAAGTTGGAGTAGAGCTGAGTGTTAAGAACAGGGAGGTTAAATCTAGCCAACCTGGTCTAGCATGCTTGCACCATAGAAAGGCAGATTGGTCATCTAAAGAACCTTATACGTATTAGCACTTGTTTCCCATACAAATGTTATTTGTAATCACTGAATGACAACACACGTTTAAGATGCAACTTGGAAGAGATGTGTAAGAAGAAAAGTAGGGCAACATATATGACACTGAGATGGCAGTACTGAAGAAGTTGTAAGACCTAGTTTTGCTATGTGTGGGTGAGTTTATTAATCAAAGCCCATGGCATATATTATGCAGACAACAACGTTTGAGAGTTACAAGGAAGTCAAAGAACTGGGTATAGATCATTTATTTATTGACATTTGATTACCGGGAAAGTCTGACTGGGTAGGAGCCCATTTTCAGCAGAGGCCTGGGGAGAAGAGCTTCAAGCATTATGAACAGTGGCAGAAAAATGTCGGGATAGACTATAAAACAAGTATGCTTTCCTTATCTGAACTGGGGATTACATCTTACTGACATTACCAAGTAACAATTAACTGAGGGAAATTTGTATTGTGCTCTGTGCCAGGTAAAAAGGAAGCCTTAAAAACAAACAAAAAAAATACAGAAACAAAATGCATTGTAGAGTGGCTAGAATACCATGAGGCACTTGGATGTAGAGAATGATGCCTGCATATGGAACTGTCTTATTTATAGGCTGTGGGAATGGCTGAAAACAGAATATTGTAATAGCGGTTTCTTAGTTAAATATGTAGCAAGATGAGGAAAAGTGGAGAGTCAGAATAAAAAGATGAATATAAAATGGTACAATGTGCATTTATATATTTTCATCTAACAATGGGAAAAGGGAGCATTCTGCAATTTCTCTCAGCGCTTGCATAGCTTTGAGCAATATGTGTTTAGGCAATAATGCTTTGAGTATAACTCTCCCTTTTAACACTACAGTAGACATTCTGGATGGAAATAGGGTCAATTTAACAAAAATACAGAAACAAAATGCATTGTAGAGTGGCTAGAATACCATGCGGCATTTGGATGTTGAGAATGATGCCTGCTTATGGACCTGTCTTATTTATAGGCTATGGAAATGGCTGAAAACAAAATATTGTAATAGTGGTTTCTTAGTTAAATATGTAGCAAGATGAGGAAAAGTGGAGATTCAGAATAAAAAGATGAATATAAAATGGTACAATGTGCATTTATATATTTTCAACAACGGGAAAAGGGAGCATTCTGCAATTTCTCTCAGCGCTTGCATAGCTTTGAGCAATACGTGTTTAGGCAATAATGCTTTGAGTATAAATCTCCCTTTTAACACTACAGTAGACATTCTGGATGGAAATAGGGTCAATTTAACACCCCAGTCACCAGTTAGGAGCAATGATAACACCAATAATGAAGATAAATATAATCATATATCAGGCAATGCTCCCTGATAAAGGAGATAGCCAAGTCGCTGAATTTAAAATTCATGAAAGGTTTCAGAATATCTTCTTATGTGAGATGTGATAAACATTATTTCTAGAAAGTCATTCTGATTGCAGACCCCATATGGAGGCTAGAAGCTCATCCACACTGCACCTCCAATGTGGGGTCAAGTCCTCCACTTCTCCCGTTCACATATATAGCAACTCCAAGACTGCCTTATCTCAGAGAAATGGGAATATTATGAAAAATAACAATCTCAGACACAGTATATGCAAGTTCAGATTTTGGGTCATTCATTATCCACATTCTGGGACTTGTCAATGCAAGTCTTAACAATTCAAATTGTCACCCATTAAACATTGTTAGTAAAACATTATACATGTTAGTAACAGAACAGATTTTAAAATGTAATACAGTATGAAATCATAGGTAATGCAATTACCATTAAGAGTGGAAGATATTCAGTTGTTTATTTACAGTACGCACTAAAAAAAAATAATAAAATAATAACAAGGGGAGAGAGAAGAGAGTGATGAGATGAAGGTAAAGTGGTTCGCTGGAAGTATATGTACAGACTAAGAAGTGACTGTATGGGATACAGCAGAGTAAACTAAGAGTATCTATTAGATATGTCACAAAGTGTACTACATGAGGTTAAGAACTGACAGATGATGTGAATGGGCGGGTCTACTTCTAAATTTCGAACTCGAAGTGTGATCTTGGAGTTTCAGAGTTTCAAAACTTCAATCTTATGGTCTCGACCATAAGAATGTTGACGTTTTGAAAGTTTGAGATTTAGAAGTAGACCCAACTGGGCAGTGGTTGTCACTTGAAAACACTGTGGGATCTGAAGAACTTACATAGGTATTTTGAAGGTGTTGCATGGATTCATGTAAGAAAGAGGTGGATTTTAGATCTGTTGGGAGTGATTCCTATATTGGAGTTACCATTACTGAAAAGCTGTGGTTGGTGGAATGGAGTTTGTTTCTAGGAATGGTTAGATTAAGGACGTCATTAACTTATACATAGTTGTTCTTTTGATGCATTGACTTGCAAAGAAGTAGAATGTTTCATTAGTATGTATGTTAGGAAAGCAGGAAGTAGTGTACATTTTTATAGAAAGATAACTGGCTTTAGTTAGGACTTTGGAGGACTCCTTTGGAGGAGTGTCAGTCTGCAGGTATGGTTAGCTGCAATTTGAAGGATGGTCAAGTTTTTCTTAAATGTTGCAGCTGTGATGCCCACCACTGTCACCAATATGTGAAACTCCCATGCAGGGCCAGTAATTAAGGAGCCTGAATCCTCACCACTGACACTGGAGAAGGATGTGCACTTGGAATACAAATGGATACACTCAGTATTTCCAGATGCAGACCTCTCTGCATCAAGTACAATTTCAATTAAGTGCACACAGAGAACAAACCCAGCCCGAGGTCTGGGTTTCTGTATATCTGTCTCCCTCCAGGTCCCCAGTAAGACTCCCCAGTGATACCGTTGTAGGGTTAGGTCCACAGCCAAGTGTCCAAGCCAAGTCATCCAACAACCTCTCTGTGAACCCAGTGTCCCTGCCCCAAGTAGCTGACAAACACACTCTTTAAGATTTATTCTTCATACACACATGGGAAAGGCTGGCACAGATTACCTGCTCTACCAGCTTTTCCCAGACTATAAGGTAGATTCATTGCCACCAGACGGTTATTATAAGGCTCTTACAAAGGGTATCCAATCATAAGGTGCAATATAAATACTAAAACAAATTATAGCAGTTGACCCAGGCAACCAGGCCTTCTGGAGTGGCCCACACAGTGTCACCAAGTAAATATAAGTACTCTCAAAGGTTAGATACTTTCTACAAGGACCAGCCACAATAAAAGTTTTAAATATTTTAATTAATAAATAGTGAAATGACATGAAAATATTGAATATATATTTATAGTAAACCACAAAGTTAAAATCACAGAAAATATTGGAATTAACATTAGTAGACAGACTCATGCAAATAAAGAAAAACACTCTCTAAACTAAGCTTCACTATATTCCAGATTAATCTAAAATAATTACTGTTCCTAGTTACATTACTTACTACTACAAGGCAAGATGCTGTGGGTGAGGGTCTTTCTAGTCAGGTTCCCCAAAACAGAATATTCACTACTCTGAGATTTCTCTTTGTAATATCTAAAATATAATTTCCAAGAGGGCTGGTAGAATAATCCCATCTGGTCATCTGACTCTAGGTTCTGACAGTATTAGCCTTTGAAGCTGAGATAGGAATTTAGCATAGACAGCTACAATGCACATCTAAATGTTTATGACAGTAAGTGGGGCCTCCCTATTTTGTACTGAGCTAATAAACAAAGGTGTTTTCCCAGACCTTATGTCTCCCATCCTACTCAGCACTGTCTGTTGCCATTTTAATGGTTTAACTGCTCATTTACATTTCCCTTATTTTTCTTAAAGTAAGCTATCTGGTTAACTGTTGCTGTCCCAGTAACCTCTATTAAACCATATACGTTTAAGTCAGTTACAGTAATACATGTAAATTTCTTTTCATTTCAGCAGGGTGCACTGTTGATGCAATTCAACACAAGCAAACCTCACAAATACATTTTCAGCACAAACATCTATACAAATCAGTTTGATATATAAATGACATACAGTTCTAATACATTTTGATATTCAAAGGACATATCATTCCTTACAAAAGTCCATCTGGCTATGGTGGCACTTGCCCATATCATCACAGTAGCTATGACTGGAAGTCAGTATTCAAGATGAGCCAATAAGTCTCCTTTGTCTGTAGCCTTTCAGTGGTTGAATGAGAGGAAGTTTGATTTTTTTTTCCAGAATAAGAGGATATTGATTTTTTTACTTTGTATTGACACAGTGATAGAAGTTCAGGGACTGATCTGTACAGTTGCCAAAGTATTTAAAGTGTGAGACAATTTCTATATCAACCTTGTTGTCGTAGAAGACTATAGAATGTACAAACAATGGCAATTTTTTGACTGAGTCAGCAGATCATGGTTTTCATAGTGCTGCGAAATAACTTGTTAGTTGTATGACTGATTAATAGGATAATTTTCCAGTTGCTTTGCAATGGAGGTGAGTGTTGTGTCATATCTGTACATGACAATGTCATCAACATATAGAATTATAGGGCTTTATGGGACACTTGTTTGTAGAATGATTACAAAGAAAGAGAATATGAGTTCTGAAAGAATGGATTCTAGAGGTGCCCCTTTGCAAGTGTTAGTTCTTATGAGTCTTTATCTATTTGGACTTTAAATTGCCTGTCATTGAGAAAGCTTTTAAATTACAGGAGTGAGTTGGAACCAATGCTTGCAGTTAACAGTTATGAGCTATAGACAGGAACTTCACACATCATGTCTCCAAAAAAGGATATTATTTATCTATTATTTATTTATTTATTTATTTTTGTTTACTGGGATAGTCCAGCTGATGAGAGACCTATTTTCAGGGAGGCCTAGGGGGAAAAGCCCCACAAGATACAAAGAAGAATCACAGTTGAAATTATTACAAGCATATGTTAGGACAGGATGATAAGAAAAACATATTTAGCTATAATATTAGTTACAATTGCCAAAGGAAAAGAAAAGCATATACAGCTATAAGAATAGTCACACATTTCAACAAGAAAAATCATAACATTTAGAGGAAACATAACCACAATTGAGAAAAAAAATGTTATTTAGTTAAATGTAGCTTGGGCATTATATATAAATAGATTAGAATATGTGTTAGCAGTTAAGTGTAGAAGTAGGAGATGAAAGGTTTACCTACTCAGTTTTAGTATATGTTAACAGGAATGCATGCTGGAGAGTAAGGTGGAGACAGAGGTCAGTTGGGATTTAGGCAAAAGCAAAGGAAAGTTTAGTTAAGTGGGACTTAAGAAGTGGTTTAAATTTTTGAGGGTTAGTTGTAGTTAATATATGTTGTGGGGTCAGATTCCATGTCCTGGAGATATGATTGGAGTAGAGAGAAGCACCATAGAAGTTGTTAGCTCTTGTGACTTGTAGCAGAATCTTGTCAGAGGATCTAACTTGCCTTGCATTGGATTGAGGTTGAAGTGAGATTTGGAGAGATGGACACTTTTCAGATTGATATATTATTATATTGTTACTATGTTGTAAGGTAGATGAGGGTAAGGAGGTTAGGTAGTTCCAGCCAATTTAGATGTTGTAAGACATTATAATGGTGGAGTTGCTAGCAAATCTAGCAATCTCGTTAAAGAAAGTTTCTAGTATTGCTAGATCAGTTTTCTTTAAGTTAGTGAAGATAGCAGAGGCATAGAGGAGGGGAAATAGTAAATGGATCCTGGCAATAGATTATTTAGTGAAGTCAGTGAGATATGGTTCTGATCTGTAGAGCAAGTCTAGTTTAGTGTGAACTTTATAGTAGTCGACAGATGTTTATCAAATTTCATGTTATTATCAATTGTGATGCCAAGTAACTCGCAGTTTGACACTTGTGCAATTTTTGTGTTGCTAGAAGAGTATATTAGGAAGGGAGAGAGGTGATCAGTAGACTTATTATTTGAGAAGATCATTAATGTTGTCTTAATAGGATTCAGTATTAGTTGGGAGGTAGTAAGCCAAGATTCTACTGCCGATAATAAGAGCTGTGTTTTTTCTTGGAATTTAGTGAGTGAGGGGGCTGCACAGATAAGTGTGGAGTCAATATATTGTAAGATTGTGGCCAGGTCAGTAGCTATGTGGAGCTTGCTAGTGAAGATACTGAATAGGAGTGGACCTAGAATTGAGCCCTATGGTACACCTAAAGTAACAGACAATGTAGGAGAAAATTCATTTTTCCATTTTACAGGTTGATATCGGTGTGAAAGGTAGTTGTGAAACCACTGTAGGGTAGAATGGCTTAGTTCTAAGGACTGGAGATCATGTAAGCATTTTTGGGAAACAGTGTCAAAGGTTTTTGACATATCTAGGAATACTAAGGAGACTAGTTGGTTATTGGATTACACATGAGTTCATAGTTGAATGCATTTTTTTGAAAATTTTATTTAGATGGACAGAACAGCGACTGGTCTGATTCATGAAATGATAGTGGGTGCATTTTCACAAATTTTGGATGGGGTTATGAACATGTGTGGATGTTTTCAGAGAACTTGGGACTCAGTTATGTTTGGTTTGATGATATGGAACTGAGGTAGTTTATGACATCTGACAGCTAATTTAAAGGTATTCAGGTTGTAGTTTGTCAGCAGCAAGTAAAGTAGGTTTAAGTTTGTGAAGCAAGAGTATTTTTAAGGTTTGTTTTTAATTTTTTTTTAAAATAAGTTTCTAGTTTTCTTCATTAGATTCAAATTATTGTTTAGATTGTATTGTTATTTTTGTATTGTGTTTATGGATTTTTGTTATGTTTATTGGGGTGATAGTAGGTGTTTTTGTATTTGTTTTGTGGTGGTTTTGTGGGATTGTTGAGACTGGCCAGGTTGCAGGAGTTGTATAGTTGTTTTTTGAATTTTTGGGTTTTTTAGTTTTTTTATTTTTTTGGTGGGGTACTCTTTGCTTTTTTGTAATTCCATTTTTTTTTTGATTTGTTTAGTTGTCAGTAATAGTTTTAGTGTGGTTTTATTTTTTTTAGATATTTTTTTGTTTTTTTTGTTAGTAGTTCTGAAGTTTTTTTTTTTGTTTCCACTTTTAGCATTTTTTGTTTTTCTAGTTTCTCTAGTTAGTTTTTTTTATGCTTTTTTTTATTATTTTGTTATATTTTATTTACTAGATGACTAATACACTATTAAGTATGTTGGTGTTGGGGGTGTGTATCATTGTGTTGGTAGTTTTGGGATATAAACAGGGATTGTGAAGATTTTCTTTTTGTGAATTTTTTTGTATTATTATCTTTTGGTTTTTTGCCTGTTGTTAGTCCTGTAGTAAGGTGTAGGGTGGTGTGGTGGGTAGGCTGATTGGGGTGGGTAGTGTGTTGACTTAAGTAGTAAGTGATATTAGTTATTGGAAGGTCCAATGGTTTATTCCGTTGTTTTTATTTTGACTACTTCAGTTTTTTTTTTTTATTACTATTAGCTGAGAAGAATTTTATTATTTAAGGGGAATTATTTGGGGGGTTTATGAAGGTTAGTTATACAGTCTAAGTTGATAATAAGACATGACTGATGTTGTTCATCACATGAATGGATGAGATGAGAATAATGGTAAGGTCAGTAAGTAGGAGGGGTCAAGGAGGGCATATCATAAATTTTATATATTATTATTATTATTTATTATTATGGGTTTAATTCTAGTCTTCTATCTCACCCTTGAACAGTTTTTTTTGGTTTTTTTGTTTCCACCAGATCTAGCTTGTTCTTGTTTTTTTTATATCTCCTCTCTCTCTAGCTATCTATATATATATAATATATAATAGATGTTGTAGTGTAGTCTTAGGAGGTCAGGTATTACTTTACTTGTTGCTAGTTTTAGCCATGTTTCTTTTAAGATAACAATGTCTGGGGAGCAGAGAGAGAAAGGGATGCATGGAATTCATGAATTTTGTTTGATAGTCTCCTAAGGTTCATATTTAGGAGTAATAGGTCTGATTTTGTACTTGAATGGTTAATGTTAGTATTAGCTGTTTGGGGGAGTGGTATGGAAGACTTTTGTTGCTTGTTTGTTGGACCTGGGTATGGGTGGACATCTCCACTAAGTTTTATTGTTGATTTTAGGGTTATTTGTAAGTGTTGGTATTTGAGTAATAGTTTGATGTGTTTGTAGGATGAAGCATGTTTTTGTAAGTATTTGTATATGAATAATTCTATTTTGATGGTGTTGAATAAGCTAGGTGCAATATCAAAGTATATGATAGTTGTATGGTGTTGTAAGGGAGTAGGAATGGTGGGAAATGTGTGGATAGTGGAAAGGTGCTGTTTATGTAATGTTAGAGAATAAGAAAAGAAGAATTAGTAGAGGAATGTGGAGTAGTAGCATATTGTATCACTTGATGGTAGCATGTAAAAAACAGATAAGATAGGTTTAGCTGGAGGATTGGTACAGATTTATAATTTTCCACAAAAATATAATCTATTACCTATCATATAAAATTATGTGATAGCAGAGCCAAAGTAGACAACTATTAGTTTATAGAATTAAAAGGCATAACCCCAACTCCTGCAAAGCAGACAAACATGATCAGAATAGGCAAAAAAAAACATACAAAGATGTAGTAGAAATATTCTTATATGTGTCTGGTGCTGTTTAAAGTAAACTTTAAAATATCAGTGCTAATAGGGCAGCATCCCAATAACATAGTCCTGGTGGCATATAACAGTAAATCTAAAATTCACAATCAACCAGGTAGAACATGACCAGAAAGTGTTTAACAGAAAAGGACTGCAGTGAATAAATGTCATTGATAATTCTCAGATGAGAAACTGCACCCACATTTTGCCCCATACAATGGCGGCATCCAGTCCAAAAGTCTTTGGCACATTTCCGCGCCATCAATGAAACCTAATTCCTCAGTGGTCCACACTCCGTATTCAGCAAAGTAATGCTAAGAGTGAAAGCAGAAGAATTTCCAAAATGAATCCAAAGTACTTCATTCATAGACAGCCAGCATGATGTCATCTTTGGACATGCAAGGAAAATCATCAACTATTACTTCTGAAAAATCATGGGGTTGTAAAACTTCATCTTTTCAGAAAGGCTTCAGGAACTCAGAGGTAACTTCTTCATGCTGTATAAGGTAATGTGTAATCCAGTCCTGTTTGAAGCTCTATTTCTTGAACACACTGCTGAAAAAGCTATCATCATGATGAAAACCTAAAACTTTTCTGGAAATCAGCTTTTGGTTGACAAGTCCTTTGCAATCTTCTGAACAGGCTTATAATGGTCCAGTTCTCTGATTTTTCAAATTTATGTGGGGAAAGTGGTTCTCGTATTTACTTTGTCACCATTTACCAGATAGCAGGACTAGCAAAACCTGATTCCCTGCTTAGAAAAATCGTCTTTCTGTTCACACTCCTGCAGCCAACTGTTCTGTTTATAAACAGATTTTAAAATTATGTTGATATAATGAATAATGCAACAAGAACTGCCCCAAATGTTAGATAGGATATCGAAAAAGAACACATCAACCAAGTATTTCAGATTTGGACCACTGATAAAAATAGACATTTACATAAATATAATCAGATCAAGACCTGAACATGATTCTATGAACTGAAAGCTTGCATTTTTTTAAAATGCCCATAAGATGTGATCTTATTTGAGATAAAAGAGCATGCTTACTGTGATGTTAAGATTAACTTAAAATGATCTGTGTAAGATAATGCTTAAAACTTCACATAAGAATTCTATAAAACAGATGTGTATATTTTTAACTAGAAAAAGGGTGTAGTCTATTGGATGCATAGCTTTAAATATGAATGCCCAGCTACAGGATCTGCACACATTATGTGGTATAAATGGCTTCTAAGATGTAATTCTGACTAAAAAATGTGTCATGGAGGCTGGAAGATTATGGACAATGTCTTTTTTTATAAAATATACTTGTGTTATGACGACTGCATTTGGTCAGATAACAAAATAGAGTTTATGTTCAAATAGTATATTATACATAGTTTCTGTTCGTTTTGGTAACCAAACATTAATGAGGTCACCAACTACTGTGACAATTTCAAGATGATTGACATGATATCCATAACATGATAAGCGCCAGCAAAAATCAAGAGATGTGCCACAAGGGTAACATATTAGAGCCTCAAACACATTTCTGGGAAGAAGCATTTTGGCCTTCACCTGATAAGCTGTCAAAACTTAAGTGACACTCTAGTCCATGAGCAAGTAGAAGACATGCACTACTAGAACTTTCCATTACATTTACTTGTCTGCAGGTGATAGTAAATCTATTTAGCTTATCCTTCAGGTGGATTCAATGTTCAGTTACCCTTGCCTGCTTACCTCACCCTCACCCATTCTCCACAATCCTGTACCCCCAGAATAACTCTGTGGATTGCCTCTACATTACATATTATATGTGGAGCAGCGGTGCAGTGGTTGGCATTGTCACCTCACAGCAAAAGGTTCTCCGGTTTGATTCTGGGCTGGGATACCTTCTGTGCAGACTCTGCATGTCCTCCCTGCATTTGAGTGGGTTTCCTCCAGGTGTTCTGGTTTCCTTCCACATTCCAAAGACATACATCTGGAGCATTTCTCCCTGGGCCTCTTCTGAAAATGGGCTCTATCCCAGTTGGAATTTTCCAGTAAACAAATGTTAAATAAATAAATAAAATAAAATAAGTATCCTATTAATCTGTTGCATTTTCCATTTACAGTTTTATGCATAGCACTGGCCCAATTGACAATCAATAGCTTACCTTTTCTGTAACCCTGATGTGTTTTATGTAGCTTATGTTTAGTCTTTCACAAACCTTCTTTCTCCACTGTTCACATTAGCATTTATGAAGTATGATGTCTCTGACTACTGCTCTATATTTTAAAAAGTATACACAAACATTTTAAAATGTTTCAATTTAATTTAAGTTTTAGTGTGGCTTCACCGTTCCCACCATTTTATGTAAATCTTACCATTATGTACAACCAATAACTAGTTTAGGTTACATCAAAACTGGTCTGATTTATCAAACAGAAAAGTAGGAGGAAGGTATACCTCATGCCTGAAAGTAATATATTTATGTGGAGAATACTGTTTCACAATTTGTACACCAACTGCATTCAGTGGTTTTTAGAAGTATTTATGTATCCGTTTGTTGATCTGCTAATGTTTTTAGGATTTTTTATTGATGATGCTTTTTCAGTAAGGATTGTTGCTATTCCATCTTTTCTACTTCAGAAATCACTTTGTGTTCTCCAGAGATTGTGAAGCATTATCTGTTATTAAATCAATCCTTCCTTTCTTGACAAATTCTAACGCTGAGAGATAAGAAAACTAATAATTTGTATATACTTACTTTTTTTCTCTGTTGAGCTCAGTAAGCATTCCTTTCCTCTTTGCCATGGAAAAAGTGGAGTAAATGTTGCTACTAATAATGATTAGCCCAAACATATTTTAAAATTATGTTTAATTAAGCTTAAAAACTTGACAGTGATGAGCCTTGGCCTATAATGTGCAAAGGAGCTTTGGGGTCCCAAGATCTTTGTACTCTTATCAGTTCATTGTGCAGTTCCATATGCAAAAGCCTATGGTAAATTAAGTAATATAATGACTAAGGTAATGGGGAATTGGAACATGCCTCTGTTCTGCCTTTCTGGTGGGTTATACATTTGTCAGTTGTTGCTTTTGGTTGTGGTTTCCTTGATCTTCCACCTTATATTGAAGTCTTTGATTCTGTTATTTAAGAAAGCTCATCTAAATTTCAGTATCCTAGATTCTGGTGTCTTCCTCAGACAACTTCTTTTTGGGACTAGTGATATTTTTCTCTTGCTGTACAAACAATTACTGTTTCAACCATGTAGACAGGGAGAAAAAAGAAACTTTTATATTTTTTAATGCTGTAGTGAGAGACTTTATGGTCATCATAATGTGATTAAAGTCTCTCTTTTTGTTGCTTATTCATAAAAGTTTCCTGAAATATCTTTCAACTTTGCATTGCTAACAGTTCATCACAAAATGCTTTGTGCATGTTTCTTGACAAGAGTGTTAATAGATTTGTAGAATGTGACAGAGTATTTATTTTACGAGCTATTCATTTAGTTGAATAATCACAACTGTGCTTCAGAACTGGTATAAAATATCAAGCTTTAATTTGGAAGACTTAGAATTTATGCAGAACTGTCTCAACCAAATGACACTGTGCTGCAGATAAAGACGAGTACAGCCAACAAATATAAAAATGTAGAAAGCGAATGATTTAAAATCACCACGGAGAGGAAAGAAGTAAAATACTCAAGTATAAATGTATTCCACCAAAGCAGTACAACGCTTTTGTGAAAGCTTCGGCAGGTTTTACCAAGATCCTTCAAAGGTTCACATTTGACAGCTAAAGAAAGATTACGTAATATCAAATACATAAATCTCATTGGTCATGCTTAAAAAGGTGCAGCTCACTGTCATTTATGCAATTAAATAGCTCACTCATAATAACACACAATATAAAATAACTACCAATTCATATCAAATTAAAAGTTGTTATTAAATCTCTTACACAAAAGTTCAAAATTAGAATATAAACCTACACTGACAAAATGAAAAATCTCAAATACATTGCTTGATCTTTAAAATGAGCTTTAAACTCATGGCATCATTCAGCCTAGGATAAACATCAGCTCTTAGGGATAAAATCCATTTATATTCCATATACTCTATGCATGTAGATATAGCCCTGATCCTTCTACTAGGTAAAATAAGTTCAAATGCCACAAATTTAAAATCGTGGTACAGGCCAACTCCAGCTATATGTTTACACAAAGCATTCATATTCACATGATGCTTAATATCCAACAAATGATCGATCACAAATACTCTCTTTAAATTTCCTGTTTGTCTTTTCTGCATAGAACACTGTACAGATCTGACAGACAGCGTGAATAACTATCAATATACTTACTACAGCTAAAAGGCTTTCAACTAATCAAATGTATAAAGATGTTTGTGCAAAGTAAATATTTATAAACTTTATATCTACTACAACCACAAGTCCTTTGTCATTGACTCTATTTATAGGTTCATAGGTTCATAGGTAGGTACTAGGCTACTGGCCCTAGGGCCTATATAAGCCTAGCCAAATGGTACCCTGGCTTTTGCCACCCAAGAAAATTATTTTCCTGTGCGCCTGTCAAGCAGAGCCACAGAAGTGATCCCCGGGGTGAATTTCCTATCTCCCATCCAATCATCAAGATTTTTCTTGAAAAGTGCTAATGAGGAGCTTTATTTGATATAGATAGGTAGTTTGTTCCAGAGTATGGGAAGTCTATGGGACAGGAATCTATCCCTCCAGCATGTTCTGTTTATTGTGGTGACAAGGTTTAGGTCCCTAGAGCGTGCAGCTCAGAGTGATTGGGATTTCTTTAAGTGGAGCATATCCAACAGCTCCGGGTATGACATAGCTTTATATGTTAGGCAGAGATTGCCTCTGAGTAGGCGATATGCAACTGGAGTTTTTTGAGACGGTCTGTGTAGGGCATCTGTTTGAGGCCAATAATCCTCTTTGTGAGGTATTTCTGTGGCCTTTCCAGTTGTTGTAGATGTCTTGTGAGGTAAATACGAAAAGGGGTGTTGTACTCTATAATGGGTCTAATGAGTGATGAGTAGAGGGGAACAATGACCTCTTTTTTCCTGGATGAGAAACCCTTTGTGATGAGGTATGCCACGTAGAAGGATTTTCTGACCACTGTGGCAATGTGATTATAAAAGGAGAGACTACTGTCCACCTGTGTCCCAAGGTCTCTTATCACACTTTTGGTGCTAAGTAGACTATCACCAATATGGTAGTTCATGGGTACAGAGTTTTTACCAAAAGGGATGTCATTGTACTTTTTGGCATTGAGCTTGAGGCCATGGCTTTGACACCAGGCATCTTTCTCAGTGAGGCCCTTTTGTAGGATGTCCACATCGTTAGGAGTTTTGATTATGGCTCCTAGTTTGCAGTCATCTGTGAACTTTGTTAGCCAAAAACCTTCTGTGTTAGCCTGTACTTCAGAGAAGTAGATACCAAACAGGAGAAACTAGTCTGAAGTAGGATTTAGAGTCTGCTACTTTCACAGTGTGGGTTTTGTCAGTGAGCCAGTTGGCAACCCATATTATGACATAGGGATTTATACCTAGTTTAGTGAGTTTATCTTCAATCCCAGAATGGGGGATGGTGTTAAAAGCCTTGGCGAGATCTAGATAGGCTTTGTGAACCACCTTACCCTCATCTAAGGCTTTGGTGACTGCTTCAAAGAAGTCTATCAGGTTTAGGAAACATGATGTAGCTTTTACAAACCCGAACTGGGTAGGGTCCAGAGTTTGGAGATTACCAATGTCATTGTTTATAAATTCCATGATGATATGTTCCATAGCCTTGCAGACCAGGCTTGTCAGGCTGATGGGGTGGTAGTTCCCAGGGTCCGTGGTGGCTCCCCCTTTGTGGAGTGGGATAACCGTTGCTGTGCGCCATTCAGTGGGCACAAAGCCTGAGGTGAGGCTATGACTGAACATGGTACTTAGGTGGTGTGCCAGTCCGTTCTGTAGTTCATGTAGAACACAGCCTGGGATCTTGTCAGGTCTCATGGATGCTGTATTCTTGGCTTTGGAGAATGTGTTTTTTACCTGTGCAGCCATGAATGCAGGAACTTTGCATTTTTCCAGTAAAAAGATGGGCTCTTTAGAGGGTGAGAGAGGGGTAAATTTAGCACTGAACCTATCTGCCAGGAAATATCAGTTGGTTCTGTATATTTAGTGTCATTGTGCTGTAACTCAGAGCAGATCTGAGTGTTGCCATTGAGATTCTTGACCTAGCTATAGAATGCTTTGTGGTTGTCTTTAGAATCAGTGGCAATTTTGTTTTTGTAACTAGCTTTGGAGGATTTTATGAGGGATCTCAACTTCTTACTGAGGCTGACCACAGAGTTCCTCCAATCATGGGATTTTACTCTTTTTTGCAGCAGTTTCTTTCTTTTGTTCTAGAGTTTGTTTATGGCAGGGGACCACCAGATTGGATTCCTTTTTTTGGAGGATAGCATCTTGGTTCTGTTAGGGATTGCATGATCCATGCACTCATGTAAGTGCTTATAAAGTGCATTTGTATAGGAGTCAGCAGTTGTACCTCTATTGTCCTTCAGCATTGGTGTTGTGAAGTTTTCCACTTCTGTCTTAAGAAGCGTGAAGTTGGCTTTGGAGAAATTCTTACGGTGGTTTGCCTAATGGGGGGTGCGGGTAGGATGTGGATGTCCAGGGTGATTAGCTTGTTGTCGGATCTGACCAATGAGGAACTGACCTCTGGTGTAGAACAACGGTTGCCCATGTTGGTAATGACCAGGTCAAAATTCTGGAAGTTCTGTGAAAATCTGTACAGTTGAGAGGTACTTCTTGCAGCACAACATGAGGTAGTCAAAATGAAGCATCACTGTACTCAAGCACGTGGTAGTAATTTTGCTTAATATTACACTTTGCCCCAAAAAGCTTTAGACCAGGAATTATTCTGTTGCCAGTTCTGGTCCGAGTGTGTGCTGCATATTACATAACCTGTCAATGAGCCATGGCTTTTGTAGCAGCCTTCTCGCAAAAGGTTGGCTATTATACCTCATCACTCCATGAAGAGGGTATCCTGCAATAGGCAGACTGAAAAGCTGGTGTTGATCCTATATTTCGCACAGAAATGTCTCATCTGAGTGCTGACAACTTAAAACCGTTGACCTCACTATTGTATTAATATAATTTCTACAAACTCTCTTATTAATGTGCTTGTCATAATTTCTCATAACCAGGTTGAAATGTATGCAGCAGGTGAAATGAGACATGCTAAACCAACATTTAAGTAGGATATAAGTATTGCCAGCACTTTTTGAGTATGATGTAGTGTGCCATAAAAATGTAGTAAAGACAATTTATGCTAAACATCTTGAAAATAGCTGTAACTCTGCACATTTGCATTTCATTTTACAAATCCAGTTTCATAACTGAGATATTTTTAACAGTTGGCAACTAACTTGCAACCTAAATATTTCTGCAGAGCTCTTCATGAATAGGATGCCTGCCATAAAATAGAAGCCAAATGTTCCTTTCAGTCTGATAAAAAGTATCATGCTGTTACTACATTACCGAACGTATCACACACAGTATACATTATTGCATTATTAATTTTTTACTGCATTACTAAAAATATCATTATACTGTTTCTGCTTTACTAAAATGATCATACTGCTGTTATTGCATTAATATTTTTCAATGTCATAAGCTTTTTATCCTGCAATAAAAGAGATGAGGTTTACAAGGCACAAGTAATGTCCAACAAACACTACCGCCTTACTGTCTTATGGGTAATAATGCCCCGCTACCCTCCCTCTGGCAGTCTCAAAGCTCAGAGCTCCTCCTGCTGCCTGTCTTTGAAGGTGAAGGACCAGTCACCTGGCAGGACCACGAATACCCTTCACATTCTCAGACAGGACCCTTTCAGTTTTCTTGTGCCACAGTCAGAGAAAGACCCCTTTGAATATTACTTCTCTCTGTGGGTGATATCAGCTGCAGAGCTCAGATAAGAAATTCCCTTTGGCTTTCATTTCCTCCCTCTACCATTTTCAGTCAGTGCTTAAACAGAATATTTTGCTGATCTACTTATTATTTGCTTGAGAACAATTGATTTAATCTTTAGTGTGATTTAGCTCACAGTGTAAGTCTTATACTGCTGCTTGTAATCTTTCTGAGTTTCTGTGGGGATTTTAAGCCTTATAAAGTTTCATATGGCTATTTCTTAATGCTGAATTGGGTTTCTGAGCTAAGGCCATTTATGTGCAGCTCCTCTCTTTGCTTTCAGTGATCCATGGCGGTTATTTCCATTGATTAAAAGTTTCTAGGAAAACTTGGTTTTTTTGCAGTTTTCTTTTTGGGGGTCTATAATTATTTTTAGTCATAGAATTCATTTACAGTATTTTAAACATATTTTGTTTAAATTGTTATTTGGGTGCCATTTTGTTTATGAAACATTTCTGACAGGAATTTTTGTTATGTTTATATTTAATTCCTTGTCTAAAGTTTGGATTTATTATTATTTGATGTGATGCAGTGGATTTATAACATTTTAAATGACTTTCTTATTTAAATTGCAATTTTGTCACCGATTTGTTTGTGACATTGCTGAGAGGAATTTTATTTAATATTACACTTCATTCCTGGCATAAGGCTATTTGGGGATGCTTATATTTATGCTAGGCTGAAAATAATCTTTATTTATTTATATTGGGGGTCTGTGTGGGGTTTATTGTGCTTTGTGCTAAGTTATTAAAATTGCTGTCTTTTTGCCACAATACAGTATAGTTTCCCCTACAGAAAAATACTTCAGTTTGCTGTTTAGAGGGAACTTCATGGGATCTGTCCATTTTATAATGGACTGACCATGCAAGCAGTAATTGGCATTGATCTGGCTAGTTTTCCCCCCGTCTTCATGGATTCAGGTAATGTTTTCCACCATCTCCCCCATCTGCACCTAAAAATGAAAGAATAAATAAAAAATGACTCAGCCTACTACTTGTGACTCTGCATAGCCTTATCTTTGGCAGTAGTACCACAGTTGTGCATGGCATGAGGGGCAGACATATCCTCTAAGGCTGTACCATTGTCTGATGTGGGTATTAGAGACCCAAACCCTTTAGGTGCTGGGGAAATCAGGGTTGCAGAATCTGTTGCCAGTAATTCCCCAACAGGGGATTCTCCCACTTGTGCAGTATATGCCAAAAAGAGACATAAGACCTACCAGGCAGTGGAATAGCAGTCTCTCTCTAGTTTTTCACCTAAGATGGTGACTATGGCTAGACCCATTGTTCAAGCAGTTGATTATAGGGTGCCTGCCTGGGTTATCAATAATGATGGTGCTCCCCCCACCGGTCAATCTGATAATGATCCCCTTTTCGAAGGGGATCCTGTGATCCTGTATCTGAAAACTCTGATCTGCCTGAGTTGGATCAGTCAGGTTCCTCTGTTAACAAACAGGTACAGGTACTCATGCAGATATTCAGCTGAGAGCCATTTTTATCTGCCTTCATGATTATCAGGGTTTATGATCTTTGGAAGATGAGGCCCCAGACACTGGGACCTTTCCTCCAGTAATCTCAGCACTGGAGGATGTCTTCAAGAAAACTTGCAGTCTCACTCTCTGTATTGAGCGCCTGAGAAAGGGTTTAAGAAATTTAGGGTATGCTTGGCCTTACCTGGCCTCCAAGCCCCATTGTCTGCAGACCCTGCTTTGGTGTCCCCGGCAACTTTTGCTAATAAGAAGCCCATGTCTTCTTCGAACCCAGTTCATCAAGATAAACTAGGCAAGTGTCTAGAATCTTGGGGAAAGAAGCTGGCATAGTGGCTTCCTAAGTGTTTAACTACCATTGTTTTACGTGAAAGTTTGTGTTGAGAAGCAGGAACAATGTACACAACTTTGCTGCATCACTGCCTGCAGAGCAAAAGGTCTATGATAAAGATACTATCTCCAATGTTGCTCAGGTATTAAAAAAGTTTCTTGGAGGGAGCTGATACTATTTTTAGAAATGCAGAGTTGTCAGTGGTAATTAGAAGGTATGCTTGGTTGCACTCCCAGATTTTTCTGATGAGTTAAAAAATGAAATTTTGCATACTCCTTTCGAGTCTGATTCTACATTTGGTACAGCAACATATCAGATCCTTAAACACTGGGATGACAGAGGTAAATTAATGCAAGGAATGTCAAAAATGTTCAATATTTCCAAGCTCTCCTCCTGTTAGCAAGATAACATTCAATGGCCTAATAACAGACGTCTCAGCAGAACAAGAACCCAGGCAATAAAAGGAATGACAACTCCACCAAGCTGAAGAAGGGTTCCTTTCCTAATAAGGATATGACCCTCCCAGCTTATGACTATGCCAAGGTGCAGTACCCATCTTTATTAAATCCACCATTGGGTGACTCTTCTCTGAAGCTGGTCCTCAACAAGTTGTTCTGGCCATCAATGGTTTCCTAATAAATGGATGCTTAATATTGTTGGCAGGTGTTACAGATGTGTGAAGGTTGATGGGTACAGAGAAGGAAAAAAGGTTAGTGTGTATTTTGTTTTAAATATGCTTTCATCTGAAGATGGATTACTGAGTGTTTTTCAGTCTGCTTCTAATGATTTATTTCTTGCCAAATATGAAAAGTAATCAATAAAGGTTCGCTACTATTCAAAAATGAGCACACTGTTTGGACAGCCCAACCACTGTGCCAGTTACAGATTGAGAATAAACCAATAGAAAATGAATCTAACAATAGAAAAAAATCTGGCTGCTGAAGTACAATTGAGCAACTAGAGTTTATACTGGTATATGCTGAGGGACAGAGCAAACTATAATTAAAATCAGGTACTTTATGCAAAAATAAACAAACAGAAATATTATATCGTTGCACTGTCCCTCATAAAAATTGTTTCTTTGTAAGCTGTTTAAACAGCAGCAGAGATTTTTTTCTATTGTTTCTCTTGCACTGCTCTGATATTCTCTGCAAGTGTGGGAACAATATGCATGAGCAAAACCTCAGTCTAGGGAAAAGAATGCGGAACAGGAATCAAGTGCCCCTTATACATTATTTAAGAAAAGTAATCAATTTTTTTCTAGAATAATTTAATTGTATAACAGCAATAATCCCATCTTGTTTGTGGATATATTGGGATTTTCCCATAGTTGGCTTTGTTTAATTACTTGGGCTTCATTGTCATGATCAAACCACACCAACCATGGGTAATTCCTAATATATCCACACACAGTCATGGATTATTGCTTAATGCTAGCATGGCAACGTGCAAAAAATTCTGTTCTTTGCAGAACGTTCTTTTATGGAATTCGGAACTCATTCCTTTAATTTTTAATTTGTCAGTGGTTGTCCTATGATTATTACAAGAATGTTGCTTTTAATCAGAAAAGGTATAAAAAAAAGCAGGATTCTACTGTTCGAGGAGACAGAACATTAATTTCCTAGTCTCTGTGGTTTTAACATTGCACATTTGGAATCTATGGTTTTAACGTTGCATATTTGGATTTCCTAGTCTCCCATGTCTGTCCTTTTCCTTATAATAAAGGAGATTATTATTCTCTGCTGAACTCTGTCATGTGAAAGTTATTTGGTACCTTAAGAGTTGGCAGTGGTAAGACCACCAATATCCATTCAGGGGAATGTTGCCCCATAATCCACTGGACCAGACTTTGTTATTCCCTCCTATTCTCCAGCATATGCTGGACTCAGGGGTCATGATGCTGATTCCTCCTTTGAAAGAATAGCAGGCTTCTACTCCAGATTTTTTTTTTATTCCCAATACACAGTAGTCATGGAATCAGTGTTGGAGCTTTCTTTTCTAAATATGTTTGTCAAGGTCCTCAAGTTCAAGATGCTCACCCTACAGACAGTACATACTCTGCTTCTGGACAACTGCTTCATGGTGACTCTGGACTTGATGGGTGCCTATCATCATATCCCCATTGTTCATAACTTCAGGAGATATCTGAGATTTGTTGCGTCTGGTTCACAGTTTTCTGTATTTTTCTTTGGGCTATCCACTGCAGTGCAAGTGTTCACCAAATGCCTTGGTCCAGTAGAGGCACACAGTTGGACTCTGGGCATTTACAGCTTTGCATACTTGGATGACTTACTAATCTGTGCAGAGTCTGCATCAAGGTGTTTGGAATTGCTAGAGACAGTCTTGATGTTACAGTCCCAGATAGGATTCAAGGTTAGCCTCCTAAAGTTATTTCTGACACATTCACAAAGAATCATCTTTCTGGGGTGCTTAATTGACTCCAGAAGGAGAAAAGCCTTTCTGCCTGAAGACAAGGTCCTTTTGTACCAGATAGTGTTTCTGGAATTCTCCAAGAGGAATGTTGCCTCAGTGACAGAATTCCTAAAATTGCTTTGATTGATGGTGCCCATAATTCTCATGATATCACTGGCCCACCTTCACATGAGAAAAATTTCAGAGATATGTCCAAAATTGTTGGACCCAACCATTTCATTGGCTGGAATCCCAGTTGCTGGTGCTGCTCTTCATCAGATGAGATTTATAGTGGTGGAGAGAACAGTTGACTATCAATCCAGGGCTTCTTTTTTTCCATCTGGTGCCAGTACAATCTGCCCAGACAGATTCATCTGACTTCTAGGAAGCTGTGCCAATGGGGATGTTATTGCAGGCCTCACAGGGGGAGATATCGGCAGTGATTCATGCCTTGAAAGTTATTCATCCCCCCCTTTGGACTCTGGGTCCTCCTCTAATGGTTACCGACTACACCACAATGATGTGGTACCTCAAAAAACATGGAGGTACAACATCTTACCCTCTATGCCAGTGGGCAATGGTAACATGGTAGCAGGCATCTTAGTATTCTCTGACTCTTCAGACATCATACATACTGTTAAAACAGAACATTGTGGCAGACAGATTAAGCAGAAACTGGGCATACCCATACAAGTAAAAGATCAAACAGTGGTGTTCCATGATCTAGTTCAGATGTGGAGAATGCCCCAAATAATTCTCTTCACCTTTTTTCAAAACAGACAGCTGGAGAAATCTTGTTCCAGACATCCTTGCAGCCATGCAAGGACAGATACATTCTAGTTCCCTTGGAGGTGAATGTTCCTGTATGCATTTCCATACTTTCCACTGATTCTCAAGGTACTTCTGAAAGTTCAGAGAAATGCCAAAGATCATTGTGCTGACCCCCTATTGGCCCAGGCAATCTCAGTTCTCCCTGTTAATGGCCAAGATCAATTACCACAGACATCCTTACATGCTGGACCTTCATACATCATCTCAAGGGAAACTTGTGTATCTTGATTTGGAGAAACTTCAATGGACAGCCTGGATGATTTCATCTTGACTAAATTTAGGCAATGTTTCATGAGGATTTGCAGCAGATGTTAAAGGAGGACAGAAAACCTGCAAATAGATAATTCTATATTTTCAAATGGATAAGATTGTCTAAGTGGTGCCTAAATGGAAACAGAGAGCCCATTGAAGTTAATATGCCTCCGGTCTTGAAATATTTGTGTAAGGTACTTATGATGGCTTATCATATGTATCCATTAAGATGCATTAAGTATCCATCTTCCATCTCTGCTTGTCTGGCAATGGATCCTTCTCTTTCTTCTCCTCTTTTGGTAAAACAGTTCATGAAAAAGGTTTTGCATACGAGAACCCATCGCCAGCAGATTCTTCCTTTGTGGGATGTAAATTAATTTCTTGAAAAATGAACCTTACAAGTTTTGAACTGGCAACTCAGACTGATCTCAAGTTCTTAACATGGAAAACTGTTTTGTTTACTGCTCTGACATCTGGAAGGTGAGTTTCTGACCTATAATCTCTCATGGTAGTACAATCTTATCCGATTTTCCACAGGGATAGAGTTAAGTTATGAACCAATCCTTCTTTAATGCCAGATGTGTTCTCAGAATTCACTCTCAGTCTGTTAATCTCTGTGCGTCATTTTCAAGAAACTAAAACTAAATGAGAGAGGATACTTCATGCCTTGGATGTGCATAGGCAGATCAGGTTCTACCTTGATAGAACAAAGCCTGTTAGGAAGGCCAAAAGGCTTTTTATTTCCTTTTCTGGGGCAAAGAAAGGTCAGCCTGTCTCTAAGATATCCATTGCAGGTTAGATGTCCTCCAGTTCACCCATGGCAAAGCAAATCCAGGCAAGGTAAGGGCACATTCCCCAAGGGAGTTTTCCTTGCAAGTAGCATATTGGAAAGGAATAGGCTTAAAGTATTCTAAAGGCAGCAATTTAGTCCTCTATCCATATCTTCACAAAACACTACAAACTGAATGTCTTTTCTACATCCATAGCAGGCTTTATGAGGACTGTTCTCCAGGGCCTCCTGGCCCCTTATCCTTCCTCCTCCCAGACTGGGTAAGCTTTGGCAGTATGTTTGTTAAACATAGTACAGTTAAGTACCACCTACTTGTAACAGTAGATGTTCATAAAACACACTTCTTTACTGGTAGTACCTTTCCCACTTCCCCCCTTTCGTTGGGTATATATAGTTGGTTGTTAGAGTTAACTGTTGTGTTTTGGTTCAGTAACCTTTGTGTGTGTGAGTGTGTGTGTGTGTGTGTGTGTGTGTGTGTGTGTGTGTGTGTGTGTGTGTGTGTGTGTGTGTGTGTGTGTGTGTGTGTGTGTGTGTGTGTGTGTGTGTGTGGTGTTTAGGTTGGAACAGTAGGTGCTCATAAACTGGTGTTTCCACATTTGATTAGTCCTTCACCCTCACAGATGGGCTGTGGGAGGAGGTCTGAACTTTGGCAGACTGCCAGAGGAAGGGTAGAAGGGCACTACTACCCATATGTCAGTAAGTCAGTATGTTCTATGGACATTACAAGTAAGTGGAATTTATGGAAATGTACTTTTCATTTTATTGTTGTCCCTTTGTACTTTTATTTTTTCAGTTTTGTGGTACTGTATTTAGTTTCCTTATTGCTGATGCTATATGTATTAAGAGTTTAGTATACGAAAGGCAGAGGCAGACAAAAACAAGCTAATGAGAAAGGCAGTCTGCAAATTATATGCAGACTACACACAGGATTTGATTATATGCATAAATACAGACGTAAAAAATGAACAAGGTGAGTCAGGATATCATGGTGTTTGAATGGTGAAGAAATCAAACTTAGTCGATGTGGATGGGATTAACTTTCAAATCTTTGTGGAGTCTATATTCAAAATGAACTCTCCAGAAACAATTGTACTACATGAAATGCAGCTTCATGTAGCTAGCTCATTAACATTTAAAGATATGTACATCACATTCTACATCCTCTTTTTATAGTTTTACAAATACACAAATACTCTGTCTCTCTCACACACACACACATACACACACACACACACACACACACACACACACACACACACACACACACATGCACACACATTTATTTAAGTGGTATATATTATGTTACACTGCACAATGATAATTTTAAATTAGTATTACCTAAGCCAACATCAAAATTGTACTTTGTATATATTTAAAATCCTTATAATCTAATATCAGCAACAATCTTCCAGATCACACTCCTCCAGGTTCACCCACATTCCCTAAAACATAACTTCACATCTCGTATTTTTAATGTATACAGATTGATTCATACTTTTCCAAGCTTATTGTACTTCTGATAATGATCTTATGTACCATTTAACATATTTTATATGAATGACTTCTAAACTGCATGCATTTTGTTTTTCTTTCTCATTACTAATTGAATCTCATTGCACTTGGTGTGTAACAGTACTTTTTCTGTCCCCAGACTGAGACTGAAATGTGTCAGTCTTGATCAATGCTGTTCCCCAGTTAACAAATTCAAATAAATGAAACACATTTTAAATAATTGCAACTTTTAGTCCATAGTATCCATATCAGAGCTTAGAAAGTTAATACATCTGTGCAGTTTATTTAGTGGTCATCCACGTTAAAATATTTGATAGGGCTATTTACAATAAATGTCTGGTCTTTCTTTTGCTGCATTATTCCTTTGTTTGGAGAAACGATGTTACAAGTTTCTCTGTGTAACTCTTCACCATCACAGTTGTAACTGCCTCTTTTCTGGAGGCTGGACTAGTTGTGATACTTTTGGTTTCCATTTCTACTGTTGCTTTAAGTCTGATGCATTTGTCTTATACAAATGTCTGTTCCTATACAACTTATCTTCTGTCATATAAACAAGGTAGAAATTTGATTCAGCTGCTTAACCAACTACTTCTGCTTTAGGCTGCAGACTTTCTTATGACTTTTGTAGTCTTATTTATTTTGTCTTCATCCTAAAAATGTGGTAGTCTTCTGAAGTTTCAGCCATAGTAGTGCTTGTGCCTCTGTTAATTGTTTTTCAGGCTTTCCTGTACATTGTGTTGAGTTCAGGGTACTGTCAATGTAGCTAAAGTAGGTATGATACTTTTTAACCATCTGTCCATTAGCAGTTAAGCAGGAGACATATTTACTCATTACAATGGGTATTCTTATATTCCACAATTGTGGGATAATAGGCATTATAACTTCTATTACTGCTGTTTCTCATTAGATCTTTTACTGTCTGGATAGTTTGCTGCTTGTGGTTGACAGCCTGTCCGTGATGCTATGTGCCTGAATTCCTACTTGTTTATAAATTTTCTAAATTCTCGGCCTTGTACTGCAGACCATTGTCATTTATGAAAACATCAAGCATCAAAAGTCTGAAGAGTATAGACTTAATGTAACAAGTTGTACTCGAACTTGTTGTGACCTTTGGTTTGAGTATTTCCGAGGACTTTGAATAACAGCCCACATGTAAGATGCAGGACATGTTTGACCTAGACAGAACCTGTGCTTATTCAGCTCCATTAATGAGGATACACTGCTACTACCAGGATGACAGAGAAGCATACTAGTTAACACTTTTTCTGGGCTGTTGCTATGGTGTCCATTGCAGCTGATACAACCCTACACTGCTTACTCTAACTGAGGCAGCAATTCTGGCCAATAAACTAAATTCTTTGTTCTTTCTTTGCACTTCACTCTTCTGAAATGTGATTCTTGTATCATATCAAGCACTTGTATTATTGTTTGAGTGGGAACTTTTACTTTGTCAGCTTTGAAAACTAAACTCTGGAAATAACTTACTGTGTCCATAAAAAATAAGACTGAATTGCTTTCTTTATTGATAATTTAATAATAATAATTAGTAATAATTTCTAGTGGCCATTACTTGCACCTTGTCTTTTTGAATATCTGCTGCTTACTTTCAGTATGGCTTCATAGGGTACGTGTAAATGGGCTTGTTGCATTTCACTACTTGTTTACTAGCTCACTGTACTATAACACTGACTAAGATTTGTTACCTGCTTTGTTTTCTCATAACTGTTTTTTACCAGTGGGAAACTAATAGTACCCCATCATTCTCATATCCCTGCATAGAACTGCTTGTTCATTAGTTGCCAACACAGCTCTCTAAATACAACTAAATGTTTTAAAGGGATAGAATTGTATGTCAGGTACTAGCTCAGAATGTAACATTTTAATATTCTCAAAAGTGTATGCATCCAAGGTACTTATTATCACTGTAATAATCTGTGTCTTCACCCTGACTGTTATTGAGCACATTTGATAGTCCTGCTGCATTAACACTTAATTATGCTTTTGTTTTCTCTCTCTCTAACCTTTATAGCTTTCTACCTCTTCTCCTGCACTAAGAATTGTGAACTTACTTGCCTGGTCTTTAAGGACCCCTTCCATTTAATTTCTGAAAGTCCAACATCAGCTCAAAGAAACCTACCGCCTAGAACAAACTCCCAGTTCCAAAGTGAATACGAAAGTATGTTCTTCCCTAAACCTAATTGCTAAGCTGACCTTTTTGTAATTACCTAGTCTTATATGTAATTTAGTGACTGAGCCAGGAACCCAGCAGCCATACCTCTCCCTACCCCCTTAATACTGACCTTCTCTCCTTTGACTACTATTGAAGCCAGCTCTATCAGCTATCTCTGCCATAGCTACCTATTACTGTACTTTACTCTTTGCCCACTAGGTGGCAATCTAACCAAGGCCGTTGCTGCATCCTTTACCCCACTTTTTTCCCATACTTGATCTCTGACTATCTTTCCAATCTTCCTGCTACATTACACTACTCTTCAGTGTGTCTTCCCCCTCCATACAACTATACTCTTCTTATTTTTCACTCTACTATCCTTGAACTCCCACATAATTGCATTATCACAACCTACTCACCTGCTACTTCCACAAGTGCCACATGAATTCTGCTACACACAGATTGTCTCTGCAGAATCTTCCTTCACTTGCTCTAACCTGCTCCGTTCCCCCTACGGGCTCACTCCGCTCCTCTACCCTACCCCCAATTCCCACCCACCCCCAGGGTCTCTATGCTTATACTCACATAACCAATCCTACTTCCTCCCTACCTATTAAACTCCACCCCTTTCACTATCCCTCACTTCCTACTCCCCCCCCCTACACACCATCTATCACCCCACCCATCCCTCCCATCTTTATAATGCAATACCTACTCCTATACCTTTCTCAACACCATATATCTAATGTATCTAAATCTCAACATGCTTACAAACAGACATCCTTTTCTATTCAACTACTACTTCTTCTGAACCTTATCTAGATCTACTACCTTACCCAGCTCAGCACTACTACCCACTCACCATTTCTTCATACAACCAACTCACTCCCCACAATACACTCATACTCATTTAGGTCAATATCCCCCAGCCTGTATCCTATTAACAACTATCTATTTTTCCACTACAAACTAATCACTCCTTACAAAATCTGCAGTCCACCTCTAACCTCCAAAACCCTCACAAATCTAATAATACACAACCTAGAAACAAAGCAATCCAAACACCACTTTAGCATAATCCAACATCTAACAAACATTCTTCTATTTGGAGATATATACCCTAACCCCGGCCCAAACACCTCCTCCTCTACATCCAAATCCATCCTTCTAGCTTCTCTAAATGCCCAAAGTATAGCTAACAAAATTCCCAAACTGCATGCCTGGCTACTCTACAACAAACCTGACATCTTAGCTATCTCAGAAACCTGATTAAAACCACATATAAAAGATGCTGAAATAGTACCACCTAACTACTCCATCATCAGAAAAGACAGGGCCCACAGAAAGGGTGGTGGAGTAGCTCTACTCCACTCATCCTCCCTATCCGTTACTCCCTATAATAAACCCATTCCCCAATTCGCCAACGCAGAATTAATAGTAGCTCTGCTTCAATTAGACACAAACACATATGTATAGCCTCCCTTTACATTCCCCCTGGAGACAATATCTTAGTACTTGAAGATATCCTCTCCTGGCTTTCTACCAATATCAGCAATGGAACTATAATCCTGGGAGACACAAACATTAACTGGTCCTCCATTCAGTCCCCTTCACACCCCCTAAACATCAACTTATATAATTACTGTCAGCTCATCAACTCCATAACCAGGCCCTCTAAAGACTTCTCCAGTGGTAGCACCCTAGACTGGATCTTAGTCTCACACCTCCACTGCTACCCTGACAGTGGGACTCTTCCCGATTCCCTCAATGACCACCTCCCCATCTTTACAAGGCATTTTCCTTCACCCTTACATTTAACTCATAATTACCTCACCACTTGCTACCAAAAAACATCAACCCCAAAGCCTTCTCTGACTCCCTAAAGTCACTAAACTGGAACCCTCTTAAGACTCTATCCCTGGAAAACGCTGTTGCCCACTTCAATTCAACTTTCCTAAAACTGTTAGATAGCTATGCCCCATTAAAAAAACAAAATAATAAGAAACAAAACTGACCCATGGCTTACCAAAAACACACTAACTGCCATGCGCCTTAGAGACAAAGCCTGGACATGTTACCAAAGAAACAAAACTCCCACCACCATTAATGAGTTCAAAACACTCCGCAACAGAGTTAAAAAGCTTACTACAGCAGACCGACAGAATTACTTCTCCTTACTTCAAAACAACCTTAAAACCAATCCACAAAAATTCTGGCAAGGTATCACTACCCTCCTAAAAGCCGGCACAACAGAAATCACAAGCCCTGACCCAAATGCATTAGATATAGATCTAGCCACCCAATTTAACTCTTTTTTCATAGACTCTATTTCCAAACTAACCTCATCCTTCTCTAATAACACTTCACCCCCACTTCTGCCTCTACTCTCTTGTCACCCCCTCACCTCCACACTCTCATACCCTCTCTTCCCAACCCCCACCATTCTCCATAAATCCCATTCCAACTTCTACCATAAAAAACTCCTGCAAAAGCTAAAACCATGCTCCAATGCCCCTGATAACATTCCCTCATCCTTCCTTAGCATAGCTGCTGAAGCCATTGCCTTCCCCATCAGTATCCTAATCAATCGCTCTATCCAAGAAGGTTTTATACCCCAACTCTGGAAAAAGGCTTTCATCATACCCCTGCACAAAGGAGGCAATAACAACAATATTACAAATTTTTGTCCCATCGCCATCCTCTCTCCCATCTCTAAACTCCTAGAAAAATGTATCCAGCTTCAACTCCTTCCCTATCTCATAGATAATAACTTATTAACTCCCACCCAACAAGGATTCAGACCCAGTCACAGCACTATGACTGCCCTCATATCCTTCCTGGAAACTGTGAATAAAGCCAGGGATTCTGGCTTTACTGTATCTACCCTTCTACTTGACCTCTTTAAGGCCTTCGATACCATCTCTCACAACCTTCTCCTTACTAAACTTTCTAAACTAAACCTATCCCTTTCCTCTCTCAATTGGTTCACTAGCTACCTCTTTAACAGGCAACAAGCAGTTAAGTAGAAAAAGGCCATCTCCTCTTTCCTTAACACCCCCACTGGTATCCCCCAGGGTTCCATATTGGGTCCCCTCCTCTTCAATATATTCATAAATGATTTCTTCCACTCTATCCCTTTTGCTAACCTTATTCAATACACAGATGATTCAACTATAATCTGTGCTGCCACTTCCATCCCCACTCTCTTAAAGCTTACTCAAGATGCCTTCTCTACCACAGAACAGTGGATGAAAGACAATCACCTAGCACTCAATGCATCAAAAACCAAGCTCATGGTATTTACCCCCTCTAAAACCACCACCATTGATAGAAATCTATTCTTCATCACAAGCCAGAACAACACACCTCTTGAACTGGTATCTGAAACCAAACTATTAGGGGCCCACATCGATGACCAGCTTAAATTCAGTTCCCATCTATAACTAAACATAAAAAACCCCACAAAAAACTTGGCATGCTCTACTGCCATAATCGCTACCTCACTGCATCTACTAAGTTCACTCTCTACTACATTTCTCATCCCTTCTCTCCTTTATGGTGCCCCTCTCTTAACAAACCTACAATCCTCTCTCAAGGCAAAACTGTCCTCTTGTTATAATAAAATTGCCAAATTCACCACTAGCCACAAATCATCAACCCACCACTGTGCATCTCTCCACAAACTAAACTGGCTAGAACTACCCAACTATCTCACCTATACGCAACTTACTTATGCACACAAACTCATTTTTCACCCCTCCCTCTGTCCTTCCCTCTCCTCTACCTTCAAAATGCACCACGCAGAAAGGTTCCTGAGATCCAACAACCAAAACCTAATAGAATTATACAGACCTCTTCGTCCCCAGGACAAAACCTTCTGTCCTTTGCCCTGGCACACCTATGGAACTCCCTCCCTTCCTCCATCTGTACCAGCACAAACCTCTCTTCCTTTAAAAAAATCACTTCACTCACATCTAACATACAAGTGGGAATGCTCCTGCTCCCACCCCACATAGCCTATTCTCCTCTTCCTACAGGCAACTATCTCATTTATTCCAGACTCTAATTTTATATTTGCATCCAGCAAATACTAAGCCAGTTGTAAATAGCTTCTTATAAGTCTCTAACTGTACTATTCCATTTCAAGAAACTGTATATTTACAAATGAAATATTTGTTTTTGTACTTAATGTAACCTAAAATTTAATTGTAACTGCTGTAATTTATGTTTTGTCTTGGAGCTTTTCTCCCCAGAACTCCATTGAAAATGGGTTCTTATTGGCCCAATGGACTATCCTGGTTAACCAACTGCAAATAAATAAAATAGAATACATTTTTGCTCAGGCCACCCTTACAGTTTAATGTATTTCAATAATTGCATTTTTATTCTAGCGTCAGTACATCTCTAATATTATTTTTCTTTTTCTTTACTTTGATAGGTTCACAGATTAGTACTACTAGCCTAACTGTCCTTGTGGGCCATTTTAAGCCTAGCCAATTACCCCATGAGAGAATCAAACCCTGTACCTTGTATCTGGTTAACACCTTAACCATTATGCCAACTTCCCAACCCTGAAAAAGTTGTCAGGCCTGTATGAAAGGGGTGTGTAGGCATGTAAGACTGTCAACATATTTGTTCTCCACAGAACAGGATTGCTGATAGTAGGATACAGACTCATATTGTTCTGACTAGACACACGCACTAGTTGACTGCAGTGAGATTAGAACCCTTATGTAACTTCGTACACCAGCAAGAGAACTCAATACTTAATACAAGCACTACAGCACAAGTCTGGCATTAACCAAATAATTTGTAATTCTTCTAATAATTACTTAGTGTGCCTGTTCTGTGTAGTTCTTTATCTGGTCTGTGTAACACTTACTTCTCATACTTCTGTGGATTAAGAATGACTTCCTGAATATGCTTTACAAGGGTTTGGAGTCTTTATAACTGAACTTCTTTACAATACTACATATCTGTGGAATGCCATTCTCTATTGCATTTATTTCTGCGTATATGTCTTTTGTGCATCTGGAAATATTTTTGACTCATTGCAGGCTGAACTTTTATATTGTGGTATCTGCCAAAAACCCATGTTATTGTCCAGTACTGAAATAGCTAACTTTTTCACATTGATAAGGCCACTTCATGAATTGTAAGCAATGGATAATGCTCTTTGTTTAAATAACTTAGTTCATAAATTGCAGGTGAATACAAATATCTTTCTTTACAATGGTGGCATCCATTGCTTTAAACTGATTGCCTCTTTCTGATACATAAAGTTTGCATCTATTCACATGTAAGCATATTTTCCTTACTTAACTGAAAGCATTACTTTTATTTCTTAGCCTTCCCAAGTTTTACTGTGTAATTGGGCATCACTTCTTTTTTTTTGTAACATTCATATAATTTCCCCTTGTAATTTGCCTAGTTTGTGCACTCACTACTTCATATAGTCTTACCTTGTTTTATTACAAACCTTTATCATGAAATCATTTTGCAAGTTAGAATCTCTCTGCAATTATGTATCATCTAATTCAACCAGAATCACATCCCTTTGGCTATTATTGATCTTTATAACACATGACCATAAATTGGTGCTTCATTTCCAATTTCCTCCATACATTTTGTCATCTATCAGGCAGTCCAATTCATGTGAAAAAAGTATACCATAGAAAACAAAACAATAACTTGTTAAGCCATGTACACTGTTTAATGTATCACACTCAGCATGATACCACGATAATTCACCTTCAGCAGATACAAAGATCATCTACCTAACCTTCTCTGTCACAAAGCCTAAATATATTAATCGTTCCATTCCCATGTTCACTAACCCCTTCATAACGAATATTGCTTTAATACAGAGTAATCAACTAAAGTGATTATATTACTTAATAATTATTTTCTCTCATTGTTTCTTTTTTTCTCTTGCTATTCTGCATCTACTAAAGACAATCCATCCATAGAAACTTTCCTGGTATCTGCAATAGTGTTTTGTGTTTTCTACATCTACATTAGAAACAAAGAAAGTACAATTAATTAGAAATGCATTGTTTCTATCCCATGATTTGTTTCTAATGCATAACCTATTAGAAGATACTTCATAGTCAAATAAGTGTGCCAATAAAATAATAAGGCATTATTGTAGATGTATTTGTGTATAAATAACAACCCACATTGGATGAGTTTGATCTAAGTTAGTTTGAAACTATAGAACCAAACACAAAAGCACGTAGAAGGCACAAACCACACAGGAACATAATGGATCCAGGAACAGAAAACAGCAACACAAAGTGATTCTGATGAAGTACTTATATGAAAATGCTTAATCTATGTTCTTGTGGACAGATAAATATTTGGATATTCACTACAGTATTCCTGTTTTCTGTTCCTGGATCCATTCTGTTCCTGTGTGGTTTGTGCCTTAGCTTGAAATTACTTTTGTTTGCCTGTTTCTTTGTGCTACTCATCTTCTGATGATTAACATTTGTTTTAATCATTATCATAATTAGCATTGATAATAGAAATATCATATAACCTTGTAGTTATAATGACTTTTACAGGCATATATTTGATATAATTGTGAGCCTTTATATCCATTCTATAACAAAAGAAGAAGCTACCCATTACCCATTGGAATACAACAGTATAGTTATGCTCCATAAACAACACTAATTTTAAGAGGTAGTTTCACAATCTTCTTCAAGTAAGGACTAAAACAAAATTTGATAGCCACTCAGAAAGACAAATAAGTACCCCTAAAATCTCTTCTCTCCCTCTTAGGGGAAATATAAAAGCTTATAGCCTCAGCAGGTAGGCTGACAGAGTGTCCTAATTACATAAACTATCCTTTTATGTTTGTGCATCCAAGAGGTTCCTCCAGCTGCTCCAGAATATATGCATGTCTTCTCTTCTAGACTCTAATGTAACTTTTCCCAACCTTCCTGAGGTTTTCTTTATCCATCAAAAGAAATCCCAGAAGCTGAGCTTTCCTGGGCTCTTCCGTAAACTACCAATATATTCTGTAACTGGAATTTCTACCTGAAAAAAAATCCAACTTTGCAGGGGTCAAAGGAGTCAAGAAAGGCTGTATAGCTGTAAAGAAAACCCTCACATGACTTACTAGGGAGATACCAAGCCAGTTCCTGATTAATACATAGATTTTCCCACAGAGGCACATGTCACTCTGCCAGCCCACCTATCTGGAATTTTGTAAATAGTTCTACGTCATTTGTGAATATTGATATGATTTCTACAGAACTGTATGTTATGTACTGAGCTTCAAGAATGTAACCACAGCATATCCTGCTGGAACATAGAAGATTAACATGCAAAACTTAAGAATAGTTGAGGCTAAGTTACTTTATAGCTAGGCCATAAACAAGAGATGTTATTTTTCAGTTTTAGTGCAGAAACAGACACAATGTCTAGAGCTAGAAGTTTTCTATTGTCTTGAATGAAAAGTAATTACTAGGTTTAAAATGTAAAGTATTTTATTGTTTTATGACTTCCAAGATCTGCAAACATTTGAAAGATATGTATTTTTAATATAGAGATGTTAAATTCTATTAGTTTCTGTATTAGCCTGGGAACTGAAGTAAGGTGACAAAAAGTGATGTCTTCCAGGCTAACCCAGCAGTAAAATGTGATATTGATTTAAGATCTCACTTAGAGAGAGACTGGGCATTTTGTATTTTGTCTTGTACCTAGCAAGAACATCCACTCATCATCACCATCTGCACTTGCTCTGTAGGTAAGATTTAGGGGATAGTATCTCTTTTAGATATAAATAGGAATATAGTAAAGATTAGTTTAGATGTTTTCTGTATGTATTTGAGACTGTCCTGCAATGTTGTTTTAAAATATTTCCTGTGATTTTGAACTCTGAAGTAACTGTGTTTGTGTACTGAATATTGTCTTGCTATTTTATTATTACATATATTTAAACCTATCTTTGTGGCTGAGATTTGGGAGACATATTTAAGCTCTTAGAGTACTGGCATATGTATTTGGTGACACTATACAGGCCGCTCCTAATAGCCTGGTGCTTGGTCAAAATTACCATTTGGATATAGTAACATTACACAATAGGATTGGACACCCTTTGTAAGGGCCTTAAAGTAGCTGATAAGAGGGGTTGGTGGCAGTGGAAACTCCCTTATAGTCTGGGCAGAAAGGGGCATAGCTAGTAAACCAGTGGCAGCCTTCCCCAGGTGTGTATGTGTTGGTATATAAATCAAATCTCAAAGTATGTGTGTGTCAGCTACTTGGGCAGGGACACGAAGCACTGGTTGGACAGAGAGGGGGCTGGAGGTCTTGGCTTGGCCCCTCAGTTGAGATCTTAACCCTATAGCTGTGCCAGTGGGGAGTTTTATTGGGGATCTGGAGAAAGAGGGAGAAACCAGCCCCAGACTGACTGTGATCTCTGTGTGCTCTTAAGGGAAATTGTACTTTATTGTATGTGTACTTGTCATCCTCCCAATGTGTATGTCCCCTAGCTGTTGCCAGTGGTGAGGAAAGAGGCTCCTTGATTACTGAGCCAGTATAGAGGCATCATAGCACACTTCAGAGCACCCTCAAAAAACTTGTCATAGGGTCCTGAATCTCTCCTGGACATAACTTACAGAGGGCTGAACTTTTAAACTCTTACAGCTAACTCATGGCTGGTGTCCAGTCCTACACTAGAATGTAATGTCTTCTCAAAAATAAACCTAAGAACTTCACTGATAAAATAAATTCCTAACTCTAATACATTTTTTAGTCTCCAGACAGAGTTGAAAATGAAACCCTTACCGTATGATCATGCTCTTGTACATCTTTCCTTATTAAAGGGCTTTCATTTTGAGCTGATTTTAATCCTTGCTACCATTCCTGTTTAGTGACAGGTTTTTCAAATGTCCTTAAGATAGTGTTTTTTTCCACAGTAGTATAAACTGACCATTTAGACTTTTTCCAAGGATGCTGCACGCCTTTGGTATCTCCAGTAATCTTCTTCTTCTTTCAGCTTTTCCCAGTTAGGGGTCACCACAGTGGATCACCTGTCCACTCATGATTGCCAGTGAAGTTTTATGGTGTTGAGTTGCCAGCCCAGCACCCAACCTTCCATAGAAGGCACACACATGCACACACTCACACCTAGGGCAAATTAAGAGTGTCCAATCCACCTACAGCATGTCTTTGGGATGTGGGAGGAAACTGGAGTACCGGGAGGAAACCCATGTGACCACAGGGAGGACAAGCAGACTCCACACAGAAGGCATCCCAGCTGAGGATCAAACCAGAGAACCTCTTGCTGTGAGGTGGCAATGCTAACCGCTGCACCACCACAGCTGCCCCTTGGTATCTCCAGTAATCTTTTACCTAAGACCATCACTGCACAGCCAGACCCAAGTTTTGTCCACTCTTTCCAGCAAGTCTGACAGCCTTCTGATTCCTTCCCTTGCCCATTATCCTCCTTCAGGTAATACCTGGATGGAGTTTCAGTTGTCACCCACCTGGAAAAGGTTCCACTGTGAGCAGTCCCATAAGAGGATTGCAGACTGCCCAGACTTCATTAGGCTTCATGTATTTATATAACTTTCTCAAAGTCTGAAAGTCTGTAGGTATATAATCCCAGTTTTTAAGCATTGTAAGAAGATGTGATCTGTGGCAACATGCTGTCCAAGGCATAAGGAGTGCAATGATCTACCTTCTGATATTGCCTGGGCTGGTATACATCTGTGGTATAAGTACTAGTGGAATTAAGTCACCAGAGAAGAATGGCAGTAAACGTCTTTTAATATAAACACCTGCGGTTACAATCCAGGAGGGGTACAATATTTAACAGCCTGGATGGACATGGTTAACAGGCAATGCTGCTTTTCCAGGGATGGTCTGCACTTGTCCACTCTAGGCTTTCAGATATTGGCAAAGGCCTTTTCCAGCCCCATACTGCATGTTTTAGGCAAAGCCAAACTGATAAACCTACCAATTTAACTGAAACTATGAAGGAATATCTGAAGGTGGTGCTGCTTAATGCTAGAAGTCTTAACAACAGACTCCACTCACTGCAAACCTTCCTCTCCCTGGAGAGTCTACACATCCATGTAGTAATGGATAAATGGTTTAAAGTCAAGATTATAATGCCTTTCACACCTTTAGACCAGCTACTGCACAGATGGGAACTAAAGTTGGAGGAGTCTCAGTGCATATTAAAACCAATCTCACATCCAGACTAGTTAGTGTATGACCCACTGGAACTCATATATGTGAAACTCACCATAAACAGGGTGTTTAATCATATTCTTGCAACCTGTGGGTCCTCCTCTATGTCCCTGGAAAACCGTATTACCTTTCTCAATGTACTAGAGTTACTCATCATTCAAACCAATATAATACTCATGGGAGATCTCAGTTACCCCTCCATACATTGGGAATCCTACACCACTTCTAACGCAAAGTCCAGTGATTCCTAAACTTTGTTAATAACAACATCCTGGAACAATTGGTCTATTTTCCTACCAGGGTACAAACACCCTTGACCATGTAGTCATGAACATGGGGGACAGATGTTCCTCACCCAATGTAATATCTTCGCTTGTCAGATCTGACCATAGGGCAGCATTGCTTGAAATAAAAATTAAATCCAGGGATCCAGTGAAACCAAAAACCTTAAGAAACCATTCCAAGGATAACATCTCTCTACTATGTAACACCTTGACTAAACTCCAAGCACCGCCAAACCCAATAAACACCATAGCATGCACTGAGCTATTTGGAAAATCTCTGTACAGCCATATTGATAGCTGTATAGTCCATTTGTATTAAGAATAAGATAAACTCAAAAGACAAGCCACCTTGTGGATTCACAATATTAATCAGTTATACAACAAAAGAAAAAAAACATCTTGGACAAGTGTAGAAGGAACAAAGCCATACATACCGAAAGCCCCTTGATTGATCTAAACAGGCTGCTAAGAGGGTTAATTAATACTTCAAAGGCTAAATTTGAAAAAAAAAAACTTCTCAGGCAAAGGACAACCACAAAGCTTCCTACAGCTATTCCAAATAAAAAATTCCAAGTACTCACACTTGTAGGCAATAAGTATAAAAGTCTAATGTGAATCCAGTAAAGAAATCCAAATGGCACAGTTGTATCAAATGTTTAATAGTAAGTGCTTTTGCTTTCTACAGCTATGTCCATTAACTCTGAGGAAATACACAGTAATGCTCAGAACTTATTGTAAAAGGCATCACCCACACTGAACTGGAGGCCATTGCCAACCTTTTGGCTGACAAGTTCAGCTCAAATCCCCACCCTCGCCGAAAGTCCAAAGGAAATACCACATAACACAATCCCCCAATCATTACTAGAGAACAGGTTATCTATGCATTTTCTAAGGCCAAACTCACTACATCGATAGGCCCTGATAACATCCTGACATGTATAATAAATAGCATGAAATATGACCTCTGTGGTCCACTTGAATCACTTTTCAATTGGAGCCTTCAGTCAGGTTTTGTGCCCAAGGCATGAAAGATGGCTACATGTATTCCCCTCAGAATGAAGGCCCAACCACTGATCTGGGTAACTACATGCCCCTAAGTCTTACCAGCCTCATATGTAAAGCCATGGAAAGAATCATGAACATGTTAAATGGGGACATAGGTAACCTGCAAATGCTGGATTATTCACAGTTTGGCTTTGTTAAAGGAAGGTCATGCCTATTAAATCTGCTGGACATTTTTTGAAAGGGTCACCAAAATATTGGATGAAGGTAAGACTGTGCATACAGCTTACTTCGACTTGGCCAAGGCTTTTGATACAGTGCCCCACTCAGGCATTATAGACAAGTCCACTATAAGCACTCGTGTAAGTGCTTATAGAGTGCATTTTAGTAGGATTCAGCAGTCGTAACTGTATTGTCCATCTGCATGGATGTCATGAAGTTCACCACTTCTGTCTTAAGAAGCATGAAGCTGGCTTTGGAGAAATTTTTTACCGTGGTTTCCTTAATGGTGGGTAGGGGCGGGATGCGGATATCTAGGGTGAAGGGTGATTAGCTTATGGTCGGATCTGACCAACGAGGAGTGGACTTCATGTGTGGAACACCGGTCACTCATGTTGGTAATAACTAGGTCTAGGATATTGTTGCCCCTGTTGGGGGTGTGGATAAGTTGATCCAGGGCAGTGGAATTTATGAATTCCAGAAAGCGTTGAGCAAAGGAGTTGGTTCATGAGTAGTGTTCCCAGTTAATGGTGGGGTAATTGATATCGCCCATTATTAGGGTGTTTGGTTGAACCCTAATATTTTCCAGTATATCAAGAAAAGAGGAATGGGAATCCTGGGACATGGTGGGGGATCTGTAGCAAGCTACAATTTAGATTGCAGTTTTGCCCAGAGTTAGTTGCACTTGGATAACCTCAGATGCATTGTGCTGCACGACTAGCCTGGAATTGTGGATATCCTTAATGAATATGGACATACCTCCACCTTTGGTGTTCTGGTCCAGGTTAGATGGCCGAAAAGTGTGGTATGAGTTATAGCCTGGTAATACTGGGGTGGTTTCTAGTGCCTTGAACCAGGTCTCAGTCACTGCACAGATATCAATGTTCTCCATTTTAAGGAGTGCCTCAAGTGAGTGCATTTTGAGATTTAGACTTCTAGCATTGAGTAGCATTACCCTCAGTTTTTGCTTGCCTGTTCCTGTTACGGTGGTGAATTTGTCATTGGAACTTTGCCTAAAAAAGGCACTATAGGGGTGGCAAGACCCTTAGCCAGTGTCCAGAATCTCAGGAGCGAAAGGTGCAGGCCATCTCTGGCAAAGCATCGTGGTCTGTCGACCCTGTCATCCCAGGCAGACAGATACTGGATCCCCTTAGACTAACACCAGAAGCTTAGCAAATTGTTGAAGTCAATCATTTTGTCCTTGTACTGCGGTATCATTCTGGGCAACGGCAGGATGCTACTCAGGGCTAGGGTAATACCTGTCTGGGCTACAAGATCGGAAAGCTCTTCCATGTCTCTTTTCATGTAGTCCAGGGAGGTACGTCTCAGGTTATTCACACCAACATGGACAATGACAGGGTCATATTTGTACTTGTTGTGGAATGACCTGAGTGCGTGGGTTATGTGGTGGATCCTGGCACCTGACAGGCAGCTGACAGTAACCTTATCCTTATTTAGTCTGGTGAGTGGGACATCAGTATGCTTGACTATAGAGTCACCTATGACTAGTGTGTTGGGTACATTGTTTTGCCTTATGGGCTGTGGTTTATTGGCACACTGAGTCTGTGGGCTATGTGTCATTTGGGTTGTGTTGGGGGGTAGAGGTTGCTTGCGTTTCTGCTTTGGAGGTCTCTGTTGCTTGAGCAGATTATTACTGAGTGTCTCTGTGAATGTTTTTGTATTTCTATGTGTGGATTTTGGTGGTGTAGGTTTAATGAGACTATGTGATGAGTGTGGTGTAGTGCAAGTGTTTACCTTCTCCTCTTGACTGTCAAGTTCAGTCTTTGTTGGAGAGAGCTTTACCTCCAGTTTGACTAGATAAGTGTTGTGGTGTTGGGTGGTAGGAGGAGAGGGTTGTCTGTGTACATGAGGCAATTGCTACATTGCCCCAAGATGCCCAGATTCATCAGGTAGACAGGAGAGAACACTGGGAGCTGACCCTTGGACATGCCTGAATAAAAAACTACTTTCCTCTAGACAAGTGAGGAAAGTGAGTATAAGAGCTGTTTTTCTCTAGGCAAGTGAGGAAAGTAAACACAAAAACAGTTTTCCTCTAGGTAAAGAGGAAGGTTGAGTGATGTAGTAATTTGTAGCTTATTTAGTGCTAACAACAAGTTCTGAACAAGTGCTGAGCATGAATAAGCAAATTCAAGTGTTAAAACTAATAATCTGTACCTGGATCTTGTGGTAAATAGGCTACCTAGTGCTTACCACTCCCACTGATAAGCTAGAATGCTTCCCTCCAACACAGAAAGGCTTGGGAGGCTCAGAAGCTTACAAACAGTCCTGGATACAGCAAATCTGTATCTGGACTAGACTAGTTACAGAAAGGTGGGAAACAAGTGCAAACGTGGGCTTTTAAACCAAAAAGTTGAAAGAGATGGAAAAACTGCCCAAACAGCCAATAAACAATTTCTGGGCCAGAAACCACTCTTGTGGTAGATGGGCTATCTAGTGTTTAGTGCTTACCACTCCCACTAATAAGCCAGAAGGCTTCCCTCCAACACAGACAGGCTTGGGGGGGCTCAGAAGCTTACAAGCAGTCCTGGATACAGCAAATCTGTATCTGGACTAGACTAGTTACAGGAAAGGTGGGAAACAAGTGCAGACACGGGCTTTTAAACCAGAACGTTGATAGAGATGGAAAAACTGCCAAATGGCCAATAAACTACAATTTCTGGGCCAGAAACCACTCTTGTTTTAGATAGGCTACCTAGTACTTACTACTCCCACTGATAAGCTAGAAGGCTTCCCTCCAACACAGAAAGGCTTTGAGGGCTCAGAAGCTTACAAACAGCCCTGGTTACAGCAATTCTGTATCTGGACTAGACTACTTACGGGAAAGGCAGGAAACAAGATTAGACATTTTTTTTTTTTGGAAAGTGGAAAGGGAGAAAGGGGAAACAGAAGATAATTCAAAATTAAGGACCTAAGTGGCTTACCCTTCACAAATGTTCTCTCTGTATTAGGTAGAATGAGCCAGTGACACTAGACTAGAATAGAGCTGGGATAGAGCTGAACAGATGGGACTGGTAGGAGTGGCTGAAGTCAAAATATGATCTCACTTTACTCGCTTGAGTGAGCAAATGAGTTAGACCCAGGAGGAGTGTTCAAACACAAATTTACAGGAGGGGCAGGCAATTCCAAAGCCACCAAGAGGGCGGGCGGGAAACTAACTGCAGAGACAGAGAGAGACCACAGTATTCTGTGAAACAATTAAATAGAAAAATAAATAACTACAGAGCAACACAGACCACAATATTCAATGAAACAATTAAATAGACAGAAAAATAAAATGTAGTACAATCTTTAACACTGCAAGTTTGTACTTAACTCAGCTAGTAATGCAGTTGATTGTAGGTATGTAGCAGAAGCCAAACAACTCAGATATTGAGCAGTAATAAATTCCACCCATGTTGGACAAATGCTTTTGCTGCCTTATTCCCTGTGTTACTCTCATTAAGCTTAAGACATGATAGATTGGCAACACAGTTTAACATCTGTCATGTAACAGGGATGTCCCTTACTGGATTCTGAGTCAAAATTACACAGCCATCCACAAGCAACTGGTACTTTGTCTCAACTCCCAACAGCTCCCTATCAGTGTAGTCCCTCTCTCCATTTAGCCTTCTATTGAAAGGTTCAGTGGTTAATAGAAACAGTCTGGGAGAAAAAGTATACCCCTGCCTGGTACCACTCAAGAGTTTAAAGGAAGAAGAGAGGGATTCATTTACTAGTATATTCTGCTGACCATTAACTTTTACGTATAGCATACATGACAGAATCAGACAATTATTACGTGTGTTTGAAGTTAGCTTTAAATTCTTAAATTTACTCATTAAGAGCTGGAGCACAATGCATGACTGAGGAGTTAAACTACAAAGAAGAGTCATATCCCAAAACACTATATCCCCCTTAAATGCTTTGTTGTGATTTTGAAAAGGACAACTTTTATTTTATTTTTAAAGTAATTTGTTTCAGTTATACCACTGCATGGGTACAATGGCACAATTAAAATCCTGACCTTGGATAAACAGAAGTTATTGATTTTTAATAGGTTAATTTAAGTTTTGGCCATTCGTTTGTACCTGCTTAAATTATCTGTCAGTCTACAGATCTTTAAAGTGATGTGGATATGTATGCTGTTCTATCTGACACAGTAAATACATTTTCTGTTTCCAAAAATACAGTCATTCATTGTTACATGTCAGTGTAGCAGCTACGCCCCTAAGTCACTGTATATGTGACCTGAGCTGAACTGACCTCACTTAAGTGCATTTATATACAGGAAGGGTACCATAAGCTAACCTTCAGATATTGAGATACCACGCATTCAGTTTGTTTTGATTACATCTGCTAAAATCTGCCTGTTTATGGATTAGAACAATAGCATAAACTCAGTGCAGAGAAAGAGTTAAGTGGTTGAACTTGTGTTGCAGTAGATGAATTACATTCACTCTTGTGTCATTCCAAATGTGTCTCAATAGCATGTTGCAAGAGATGGCAGTTAACTGAAAATACAGAAACAGAAGCAAAGCAACCTGCACATTCTACTCATTTTAATTGGGTAAAGTACAGCTTTTTGAGTTTAAGACTTCTGTCTGTTTTTGCTGCCATTTCTCTGTGGTGACTTAATTCCGCTAGTGACAAGATTTTACAATCAGGTACTGTAGAAAACAATGCCAGGCTACAGGATGAAACTCAATAGCCTTTATCATGCATACTAAACTGCCAGATTTACAATATATTCATTAAAGCTTTTTTGTTTACCAAGAGCAGCAGCATCTATTGGTTGAATTTGTCAAGGAATTATGTCACAAAGGAAAACATAGTATGCTTATTGCTACTATAAGCTCAGATAAAGATGAAGTTAAGCCCACTGCACTCAGATGAAAACCATGATTTAAGGCAAAAAAAGTCCAAAGTAAGGTGAAGAGGTGATAAATGTGTTGAAAAGTTAGAGATGACTTCTAAAGTGAAGGAGTGTAAATACACGGGCTAGATGAATTCTAAGGTCAATGCATATAACTAAATAAATAACTTTTTCAAACATGATATTCTACCCCAATCATTGTGATGTAAAAATATAAATTTTTCTGTAATGTGCATTAATAATTCATGCAGTACCAATTTCAGACCTGCTGGAACTATGAAGTAGACTGGTTCTGAAAATATATGATATCATTACTTTGATACTGAGCCCATAGTTCTAAGCTTTATCAGGACAAACTATTCTGTTACAATTTGCTTTATATATTATATCATCTTTTTTGTAGGACTAAACTGTTTTTTTTGTCATAAACTTGCAGTTATTCATAAAGTCACCAGTCCTTCTCAGGTCTATCAATATTTTTTTTCTAAAAATTGGGAATACTAGTCGACAACTGTCTATACGTTGAATCAAAGGAGCTGTTGATGAAGGAATATATTTGGGATGTTCTGCAATACTCTCAGAAGTAGTACAGGTAGAAGGAGGCAGTAGGCTTCCATCCCTCTTACCTCACAGATAGCAGCCAAACAAGTACTGATACTCACCCCTACAACTGCTAATAGGCCTGATGAGATGAAAAGGTACCAAACCCAGGAGCAGGAGGAGTGCTTTCATTCCTTTAAAACCATGTCTCTGTAAAGACACAAATATGAATGTTTTCAAGTTTTAAAAGAATCCTGAAACTCAGCTGAGCCGCATTAATGGATTCCAAATTAGATTTCAATAGGTTGGAATGTCCCACAGAATGACTATGCCAAACAAAGGAACTATGGGGGCACAAAGGATTTAACCAGAATCTGAAAGTCTTTGGAAGAGTTGCAGACTTTCCCAGGCAAGTAGAAAGGTTGGCCAGCCATCTTGTCCCCAGCTGACACACAATGGATCCCCCTAGAATGACAAGAGTTACACAGCCAATTATTAAAGCAAATTAATGTCAACATCATTGTGGACAAAGACCAAATACCGCTTAACCATGTCTTTCCTGCCTCAGACACATGCATAACAAACTCAGTCATGTCATTCTGCATGTTGCTGTTCAGTTGAGTGCCTATGGTCATTCAACCCCACATTGTCTACTATCTGGTCATAATCATATTTGACAGGTTGCATAGTTATAAGAACCCTTGTTATGTTCCAGATCCTGGTTCCAGAAAGATATCTGTAACCTTGTGCTTATCCATCCTGTTGAGCATGCTGTCTGAATGCTTGAAAATAGTTACCTATGGCCAAAATGTTACCATGGGTAGATGCAATCTCATTGGACTTTAAGGGCTTTGAGTCTGTACCCTTGGGATTCTTAAAGGTATGTATACTGGCTGTGGGTGTGCAGGGTGAAGGTGGATGTGTTGCTATGTGAACTAACTGCTGAGGTTTCTTAGTCCTTATCCTGGTAGGCTTGAGAAGTGCTCTTTTAACTACCTCATAGTTTAGTGGAGGTGCTCTGGGTTGAAGATGTGTGTGTGTGTGTGTGTGTGTGTGTGTGTGTGTGTGTGTGTGTGTGTGTGTGTGTGTGTGTGTGTGTGTACTGTGCTTCCAAATGTGCTCTGAGGTGAGACAATGCCCTCAAGTTCAGGAAATAATTCTACCTCTTACATATTGAATCACTGTGAGACAGCAATAAAGAGTTTTCAGTAAGCAGTTGCTATACTGCCTCAAACTATATAGGGTTCTAGATGTGCACCTCCTGCTAAGTCTATTCAGATTCCTCCCTCACAAAAACCTGCTTTTCAGGATACGCCAGGTTCTATTTGACCATTTGTTTCCCCTTTTCCTTTGCCAGGTTCCATAAAGTTTCCATCTTTTCCTTTCTCTTACAAATTGGTTAATGATCACAACAGCCTTTTGGGTTCTGTCCATTATCCGCTAAGGTTATTTTATGGTTTGGAAATCCCTTCCTCCATTTTTGGGCATTCCTTAACCTCCTCAGGTCCAACTTCCTCTTTTCCCAGAGGTAGTCCATTCTCTGTTGGTTCAGAGCACCATTCAAGTTGTGCCTCCTTCCCAGGTAGGGAGGGGTATTTATTCCACATTGTTTTTGGTACCCCGAAAGGAGGGCACTTGGAGACCAATTCTGGATCTTTCCCAACTCAGCACCTTTCTCAAGTTTCCTTCCTTTTGAATGCTATTTCTTCAGACTCTGTTTCTCCTTCTTCTAGCCCAGGCCTTTATGATCTCTCTGGAGCTCAAGGATGCCTACCATCATATCCTCATCTATCCCCTTCTCAGGAAATGTTTATATTTCTCGGTTTCTTCCTTGCATTTTCAGTTCTCTGCTTTGCTCTTTAGCCTTTACTGTCCCAAGAGTATTCACCAAATGCCTTGCTCCTGTCATTGCCTTTTGCAGGATAAGAGGATTTCAGATCTTTCCCTATCTGAATAATCTGCTCATTCAAGCTTCTTTCCCTAATGCTCTGCTTCAGGATCTCCAGTTCACTGTTTCCTTCTTTCAAAGTTTGGGGTTCACCATAAATTTTCAGAAATCAGCTCTGATGCCTTCTTAGCATCATATTATCTTCAGTTGCAAGCTTCAGACCATTCCAGTGTTGGCATCTCTGCCTGCCCCCATGGGTCTCTCTCTCACTGCCTTTTTCCAGTCTCTTCTTCCCTTGGCTTCAGTCACAGCCAGGGACTTTCTCAGAGTCCTGGGGTTCCTGCTTTCCACCATTTCCATGATTCCTCTGTCCAGGCTCCATAAAAAAGCTCGAGTGGTATCTCAAGTCAGTATGGCTCCAACATCATCACCCTCTGGACTTCCTATTACCCTTCATTCCCTGTTTCAAGCCTGAGCTTCAGTGCTGAACTTATTAGCTTTCTCTCAACACGGAGATTCCTTTCCAAGTTCAAGTAATGACTCGAGATGCTTTATTTTATTTTATTTTATTTAAGTTTGATGACCGGGAAAGTCCACTGGGCCACGAAAAGCCCGTTTTCAGTGGAGGCCCAGGGAGAAAAGCTTTAGGCAGAGAATAGGTTACCTCTTTCCGCCCTGCATCCCACCATCACAGGGGAACCAGACACAACCTCTACACATTCAGCTGCATCCAAATCTGAAAGCAAAGAAGGATTTAAAAACTTGCTTGAATTTTTTCCACAACTTGACGGTAGTGACACAGTAACAAAAAAAATGTTACACAGCAATTTTTTAGTCCAAACATACAGTATCTCTCTCTGTTGCTTGATAATTCTGTCTTGAAAGGAAATTTAGTCAAGAAGAGAGTACCAAAAGGACTCAGAATTTGGAAGTTTCCAAATAGAACTGATACAGTACATCTTCCAAACTGATGTCTCTTCTTATTAGACACAATACTGAGAAGTTGTAAACTATACTAGAAGAAATCAAACAACTGAATAAGTCTGTTACCAAAGACTTAGTGTTTTAGTTGCGCCAAACACAGTATTACAACATCTTTTCTAAGGTTGACAATATGTCAAAACTATTTGTGAACATAAATCAAAGTATCTTAAGAGACAAATCTGAAAATCATGCATATCTAATCCAACTAAAAAACTCAACGGTGTGGGTGGTAATACAAATAATACTGGTTACTATCATGCTGGTTCAGAAGCTCAAGTCTAACATCAATAACCATGGAGATTTTTTAGAGAACCTCCCTTTAAGGAGGCAGAAATGCCTTGCCAATCATTTTGAATCAACGCCAGAACAACTCAACAGAGAACAATTGGTCATGGTGACTACCTCATTTTGAGCAGCAGAAGATTAGATGCACTTTGACTACATACCAGCAGAACAGAACCAAGGTTTACAACAGCAAGTGATGCACATGAAGGTGAAAGTGATTACTGGTGGCAATTTTAATATTTTCAACTACAGTCATTTTTTTATGAAACCAATACATATTGGAATATCCATTCAGAGTGATATAAATATCTGATGAATTCTCTATTATGATTTTAATATTATGTGCCTTTCTAAAAACAACTTTTGGTTCAACACCTAAGGCTTGCATGAGGTTCAAGGGCATAGCTTTTTCCCCAGTTGGATTTTACAATTTTATAAATGTGTCCTGCATCCACTGAAAAAGATGTAATGAGGAAGTCAGAGGCCCTAACTTGAACAATGCAGTGTTTCTTCATAGTGAGCCCCGAGTCTTTCAGAATGGGTTTGTAAACCAGACTTCTTCCACTAATAACTGCAGCTGCTATCTCATCAATGAGCTGATTTTGTGCTGTCTGTTGATAAGCAGGTTTTTAAGAACAGACATTCTAAAAATACACTATCGGAGGAAATTGTCTGTTACAGTCTTATCATTTGTCCGTTCACAAGATTGCGCTTCTGCTGGAAAGGATGGCGTGGTAGAGATTACTGCTGGAAAAGTTTAGCTTATAATATAAGGAAGACTGAAAACAATGAGATACAATGTCTTTTGAGATCAATACATCCAAGTAACGATTACTATTTAATGAAGAAACATTGGAGAACCTAAGAAAACCATGGTCTGTTCCAAATATTAAAAAAATAAAATGGCAGTTCACTGGTAGTATTTAACCATGACATGAAAATATCCTCTTCATATCTAAGATACTGTATGTTCATGATGGTACATGAATAGGTAAAAGTGTATTCCTTTTCCCAATGCATAAGCACTAGGTTGGCACAAATGCATGGTCTGCCACACCCATTGACATATCCATTTGTTGCCAAAAATATTCACCACTGAAAAAGAAGAAATTGTTCCTCTGTCATGTCCATAAAACTTTCTATAAGCCTGACACCAGTTCTATATAATGCTGTATGTTTTGCCATAGAATACATAAACCATTCCATCCCTTTATTACGAGGAATAACTGTGTACAAACTTTTGGTGCCGGCTGTAACTGTAACTATGGGTTTATAAACCTCCACTGTTCTCTCCACTGTAACTGTTCATGTGCCGCATACCACTGTAAAACATGGCTCCTGTAATTTGTGTGTATACTGATCATGTCTAAATAACTAAATGTGTCTGTAATTTTTTTTTGTGGAGCTTTTCTCCCCAGGCTTCTGCTGAAAAAGGGCCTTTTTGGCTCAGTCAGACACCCCCGGTTAACAAATGTAAAATAAAATAAAAAATAAAAATAAAACAACTAACCTGTAACTAACAGGTTGTGAGACTATTCCACCTTAAAAAGGGATGCCAAAAAAAGCCATGACTCCTTTGCTATCTGAGAATGCTAACCCAAAATATTCTTAATTTTATGATCAACAAAAATAACAAGTGGCCCTATGATGGAGCTATGCACACAGACTATGGGAAGCAGCAGTGGACCATGCAGGTCATATTGGATCTTATGAACCTCAAATATTGCTGGCACAACTAAGTTAGACACGCATAGCTGGTTCAACCAGCATTCTGGGTTGGTATTGTGAAACAAGCCCCACCCATTCCACTGTGCAAATGGAAAAAAAAAAAAAAAAGCACTTCACTGTAATAAGCCTGTTTATACATTGTACTCAATCACCGTATTACAATTATATCTATACTCCCCGATCTCTTCGACTGAAGGGCAAAAGAAATAAAAAAAAAATGGACATTCCTTTTACTGGCACACCCTGCCCCCCTCCTGCCCCAGCATTCAGCTCCCATTTCTGTGACCTGATCACAAACCTCCTTCAACATAATTTCTTTTAAAATGTAGCAAACTGTTTGCTACACTTTATACCCTGTCTGCACAGAGCACTACAACGCTTATGCTTTACTTAAAAAAAAAATCTCCTTTTTAAACTGTAGCAAACTGCTTGGTGCAAATGTAGCAAACATTTGTTACAGTCTATACCCTGCCCACGTGGAGCGCTACAGTGCTGAGGTTTTAGTTACAATAAAGAATTTTTTTTAAAACTGTAGCAAACTGCTTGTTTAGACAACACACTGAGTGGTACAGTACTCAGGTTTGACCACAAATGCAATATCTGCTTAAAAAAATCTTTTTGGTTATCAATGCTAGACTCAAGCTTCTGAACTAGTTTGATAGTGACCAGGATTGTTAGAATTATCACTTATACTGGTGACTTTTTAACTGGATTAGGATATGCAGGATCTTTTTTTCATATTCAGATTTGTATCTTGAGTTTTTTTGTGTTATATTCATAAATAGTTTTGCACATCTTGTCAGCCTCAGAAAAGATGTTGGTATACTGCGTTTGGTGTAACTCAAATATTAAGTCTTTGATAATTAACTCATTTAGTTGCTTGACTTCTTCTACTAGACTTTTCAAACTTTGCAGTATTGTGTCTAATAAGAAGAGGCATATGTTCAAAGCCAGTCCTATCAAATAAATCAATTAACTCACTGTATAGTTTGGAAGATGCATCAGTTCCATTTGGACATTTCCAAATCCTGAGTCCTTTTGGTACACTTTAATTGACTAAATTTCTTTTCAAGGAAGAATTATCAAGCAATAGAGAGAGAAAGAGAGAGATATACTTTGTATGTTTCGACTCAAAAAGTGTAAGGTGTTGTACAACATTTTTGTTTTTGTTACTGTGTCACTACTGCCACCATCAAGTTGTGGAACAAATTTCAACCAAGTGTTTAAATCCTTATTTATTTTCAGTTTTGGATGCAGTTGAATGTTTAGAGGTTGTGTCTAGTGCCCCTGCAATGCCACAATGTTGTCTTACAACTGGTAAGACCTTTGCTCTACCATTGTTACAGTTGCAAGACTCACCACTGGTACTGGAACCCATTGCGTACTGGTTAAGCAAATCAAACACATTTTCTTATGAAGACAAGTGAAGAAATTCCTTTGATAAGCAGTATAAAACCAGTAGAGCTTCTAGCCTCAAAAGTAAATATGTTGAATGATTTATAATAAAATCTAAGTTACCTAAGGACCACATCAAAACCTGTCTCCAGGTAGAACTTAAGAATGAATCAGTCCTAGGCAAACTATCAGCAATATATGATGCTGGGTTTGAAAGATAGTAAAGAGACAGAGATTGTGATTACAAAAGTTGATTTTTTTTTCTCTAAAGTTATGTAACTAACTTTCTTGGTCTTAAATGAGCTTATTCTGATACACCTCTTTCCAGGGACTATTATTGTTCACTTTATTTAATCTTGTGAAATGGAATCATTAGCAGTGCCTATTTACAATGAACAAAGTGTGAACAAATAGATGTCGGCATAAACCTCTACAGATATGGTTATCAATAACAATTACAGCAATAGAAATTCATTAAATAATTTGCAACATCTTTTTAAATGCAGACTTGTTACAGTCAATAAATACATGCTTAAAACTTTTTTTTTGATAGCAAATTGACCCAGAAGTAGAAGTCAAGGAATGGACCAAGGTGACTATAGTAACACTTTTTGTAAAGCTTAATTAATATGTAGTTACATTAAGCAGAGTCTTGAGATAAAAATTACAGACAAATAAACAGGTTGCATGTCTAATTCTGTCACTTAAACTAAACTCATCTGAATCTTTATACAGTTTACTATGGTTAGTAAGATAATCTGTTTTAAGTGCACACTGAAGTGTAACATGTTAAACAGCAAGCAAGCAAGCTGTAGCAAACAATGTATTACATCCAGAAAAAAAATGCCAGGTTATAATGAGTACAGACAACAAGAGAGATTTACCTTGTAACATTCTATTATGTTTACTAAATATTTTTAATATGATATAATGAGGCAAGCTTGCAAAAAAATGTTATTTCATTTATTTACTTGATGTGGTAAACAGAATACTCTATTTCAATGCCAAGATAAGAGACAACCTTGACCCAGTCCAGATAATGGAATTTATACCAATCTTTTCTTAGGAGACTAAGTAAAAAATGTCATGACTTCATTTCTGGAGGTACTTGTATCTAGCTTAAGACATAAGATTATGAGATGCTAATAAGCTTCATCCTGTAGTCCTTATTATGTTCCCCCAGTTACCACATGAGACTCTGGACAAGTCCATTAATCAGACTTCCCAGTACACCTTTAAAAAGAAGATAAAAAACAGACTTGACTAGTCTTGTCACTTATCAAAATCAGCTTAAATAAGGACCAATAGATTTTTAGTTCCACTTCTCATAGAATGCAAAATAATCTGAATAAATGACTATATTAGAAGAGAAGTAACTATAATTTAAAATATTTATGAGAAGAAAAACAAAAGTCCAAGTATAGAGCTTTCAGAGCTCTGTAAAACTGATGTCTTGCCAAGGAGTACACAGGAGCAATTTTAGTGACACTTTTCTTTCCAGTCAAAAGATCCACTTTACTGCATTGTGACCAGTTACTATTTTTTAATTCCTTTTTGGATAATCCAATGATGAATAATATTGAAAGCATTAGCCAAGTCAAAAGAAAGGCAAATAAATAAAGGAAGATCCATAAAATGCTTATTTAAATGCAGTAACCTAAGAAAATTATAATAGTTTTGGTGGAGCAACCTCTTCTAAATGACAAAGAAAGTCACCTAGCAGCCTAACACTTTTAATTAATTATATTACTTGATCACTTTTCAAATATTTTAGAAAAAGTAGATAATAACGCAATAAGTTTATAACTCTGAATATACTACCTCTGTTACTCATTTTATACAAAGACTAACAGAGAGTTTTCAACGGTCAGGGATAAGTTAATGGATCAAGCTGAATACTCTTTCCAACTTGGGTGCCACATTAGTCATCTGCTGTTTTCTAGACAGTTGAAACATCATCTGTCATATTTCCCTCACTGTTCATCTACATTATTCTAATCAGCTTCAAGCACATTACTTTTTAATAAGTGCTATTGCTGTGTTCCAGTCAATTCCAGCTCCAGACTTCTTTCTTGATTGCTTTCTCCAGGTATCTCTCTCTTGCCATAAACACAGGATTTTACTTTGTTGTCTGTCTCACTTCTCTGCACTTTTAACAAACTCTAGAACAAGTGCTGAATCATGTTTTTACCTTCTCTGTTGTCTGTCTGGATCACCACTTTGTGTTGCTTGAGGTTTAATCATACTGCTTCTCGTTTTTTTTTGTTTTTTTTTTGTATTTTTGTATAACTGATAGCTTTTCTTTTCCTTCTCTAAACACTTGTAATTTTTGTGTCATTTCCTACTTGAAGACCCATAGTACCATTACACAATTAACCCTGTTACCTCCATTATCATGAGTAACAAAAACCTTGCATGTATTAATGACTAGTGCCCTCAGACAGTAATACGGCTCCCAAAAGACCCCATCTTCTGGACGGCTGCCCATAAATGAACCTATTGTCAGAGTTCTTTCCACTCCATCTCTTAAGTCCAGTCTCGGGGTAGCTTGGCTTGGTAGTCCATGGAATGCAGTGTTAAACCATGGTCCCATCTGCCTGGGTTAATGGTAGCTCAGGTGGATGTAAAAAATGTCATGGCACTTATCAAACAGAATATAGGTGGGTTGAAAAATAATTTTTTTATGTAACTAGAGATCACATAACAAAATAAATAGAAATTCCTTTTTCATATATACAGTACATGTACAGAAACAGCACCCTCTCAATATTCCCAATTATTTTGTTCTGTGACCAAAGTTTATCTGTTCAAAAATATTACTTAAATTACATGTTTTGTTATATAACACATCCCCAAACATTGCATTCCATGTATGCCACTCACATGAGACTAGGCTTCTATCCATTCTTTATACCCCTCTTACTCACATCTCATAATATATACCATATAAAATCATATATTGATTAATCACAGTTATCTATTTCTTTTTCAATAAGCTTTCATTTTGTTCCAGAATTTTGTAGCTCTAATTTTTCTCGCAAACAAATGCAGTGTTTTCTCCTGTTGCCCAGATATATGACATATTTTTCCTGCTGTTTGTATAAAATTGCTCCCTGCAAACCTAACTTACTGTCACAAAAAAATATTTCCATTCCTATATCCCTTTAAAGCTCAGGCTTCTTTTTTATATTGCATGTCTCTTTTTTCCTACATGTGTTCCAGTGGATCAACATACTAGTACTTGACGATAACATTTTCTTATTACTGACTTTTTATCCGGCAAATTCTCTAAATGAACTTTGCACAGAAAACTTTTGTGTAACATCCACAAGTCATCCCTTCAATATCCGTATTTTTCCTCTTCCTCCCTCAAAATATTCCCCTCAGCTCTTGATATTTTATAATTAAAACGTATTATTTTTGTTGTCTTCTTTCACTTTCTTCTACACTCAAAATAAATGCAAAAATGCTAAACAAACTCAGGGAATTTATTATATCTAACAATCTTATCTTATTTGTTATACAAAATTCAGAGAGAGCCAGACTGAACTTAAATCTGAAGAGCATACTAAAGAAGATTTTTTATACGTTTTTTCGTAAGCTTACAAACACACTCTTCCAAGTACATCATTTATTTCATAATATTACTGTATAAATTGAGTAACGTTCTTTCCATATTTGAATGCTTTCTCTTATTTTTCTTAACATTACCTCCCATTAACATTAACATTAACATTATTAACATTAACATTATTAACATTATTAATTATTAACATTACCTCCCATTGTTTTCCACCATTGCTTCTACTCCACAATGTGCTCTTACTACCTCAGTCATGTCATTAGGAAAACAGATGTCACCTCCTCTATTTCTCCAAATCCTTGACTTTTCTCTTTAATACGTGACCTGTATATCTCAAAAACTCTACTATCCTTCACATCTTCCCGTTACCCACTTTCTATTCCTTAGTTCTTAATAACAATGGAACATGTACTTGCTCCTTATGTACTATATATTCACCTCTATCAACAATTTCCTCACCTTCTATATAATTAGATTTACTCTAACACAAAAAAGCCTCCTTATGGGTAACACTTTTAGATTTTCTCCCTTCTAATCCTCCCTTTCATCTCCCTCTTCTGCAGTGCTCTTACTAATTTATTTTGTATACTGTTCATAAAACACCTAGTGCTGCATCACCTGTATCATAGTCATTTTGTATACTCCACATTTGTTCATGGTACACATTACCAATGCGTTTCCTATGTCACATACAAAATGCCTTCAGTCACTAACTTTCTTATACTGTCCACTACTTCTTGCATTTAAACTAGATAACTTCTTATCTCCAAACCCCTCATTCTGAACTGTGCAAGCTACCAGGTCCCGTAGGATGTTTCTGTAAAAATCTTATTTTATAATCCACATGGACACACTTGTACCCTGACTTAGGAATGGGGTCCATTCTCATCACAGTATTAGAATCTGAAAACACTCTGAAAATACTTGAAGAAATTAAAAAACTTAAACTATACTTTCCTGGTACACTGTCATCCTTCTCTTCTTTTATTATCTTTTCCAATGTCTCCATTGACACCTTTTTTCCAAACAAAAGAGTTTGATGTACTTTAATTATATTCCCCTCCATTTGAGGTTTTGCATAGCCCTCTCTTCTGTATGCATTTATTTTTTTCACGTATTCCATGTAGGTCTTGATTTCTTACTTCTCTCCGTTTACCCATGATAATTACCCTCAGGCTACATTACTCAGCTTTGACTTTACTCCCCCCAAAAATATATGTTACATTCTCCTTCCTACTTTGCATTGTATACCTTTTTAGTTAGGATATCCCAAAGATTCAGCCTATTCATTTCGTATACATATATCTCTCTCTCTTTCCTCCTTAGCAATTCTCTCTCATTTTTTCTATTTTTCCTTTCAGAACTGTCAGTTTTCTCATTATAAATCTTTATTCCACTCTGACACCATTCCCTCTTGTTTTCCCACATTCCACCAATTGATATAGATTTTATAAAACAGTTTTATGTCAACATATTCTGAAAAAAACTTGTGCCTTGCTTTCTCCATTATCTCCGTCATAGTACATATCCCAGTTTCCCAGTATAGCTCTCAATCTTTTTCCATCTTCAGTAATGCAGGCTTGTCTTATAGTCTAAAAAATAAACTTTTTCCATACTGCTTCCAATATCAGTGTTTCTGAATACAAAAATAAATCAATTTCTATCCTTAACAATCCTTTTATATGTGTATTTATTTATTTTTTCTGTACAGCTTGATTTCTCATGAACTCAAGTTGTGCATAGTCCAAATATTAGCATTAAAGAAAGTATTTTATATCTCTAACTAAGACAAGATAATACAAGTTTTTGAGAAAATAAATTGGGCACTTGTACATGAAGGACTGACGTAAAGAAACAATGTGTTAAACTAAGTCAATATAAAATGCACATAATATAATACATGTTAAAAATCATTTTATACCTTTTATACAGCTTCTGAAGCCTTGGTGAAAAGGAAGAGGTGCATAGTTGGAGAAAAATGACAGACTGAATGATATAAGCTTGTTAAGCAGTGTCTCTGAAGCATTTGCATTTGTTGGCATGGGTGAACCCTTATTGCCCTATCCCTAATTCTAACATCTAGTATTAACATTCTCCCAGGAAAATACAGTCGTGTAAGTAAAACTTACCATAACAGTTGCTGTTTGAATTATATACTGATGCAGTAGCCTTAGCTACATGGGTTATATTCTGCCAAGGATTTAGCAGCCAGCCAGTTTCCAAAACTTCACATTCCTTGTGCCCAAAGTATCAGACAGCTTGAGCTGAGCTGTCTAAAAGACAAGTCTGAACACAAAGACATTCAGAGCTTTCCTGCAAGCAGAGAGAAGGAGGCTGAGCCCTGAAAGGACAATGCTAGGAACAGCAAAACAATAAATGTCCAGACAGTGAATAAACACACCAAAAAACATGCTGAGTGGAGGGAGGTTGTGGCTACTGCAGCAGTGATTATTTGAACATCTAGTGTTTTACTTGAACAACTGCACTATGTTCATCACATTCATCACTGCTGTAGTAGCCTTAGCTATATGGGTATATTACCTTAGTGGACTATATTTGGGAGGTGGAATGAGGTCTTAGAAAAGCTTGATTTGGACCAAGAGAAGGAATCAAGCTTATAGTGTAGAAGTACAGTCAGGTAAAGTGGGCCTTGATACTGCCTGAAACAGGTTTATGGTTTGCATAACAGAAGGTAATAACCTTAGACAACTGTTTGGAAATAGTCTGTTATGACACAAGTTGTCCCTTCTTACACTCACAAGAAATGAGCTATTTATCTGAAGATCTGAAAGATTTAGTTCTGTCAAGGTAGTACAATGAGTTGTCTGTGGACATCCAAGGTATGGAGTATCTTTTCTCCCTCATTTTTAAGTTCAAGAATGAAAATGGGGAGATGGGTAGTTTGGCTTAAAGAAAACGCTGATACCACACAATGATTCATTCTCAAAGAAAACCTGCCCCTCTGGATAATGAGATAGAGCTGACTCACCTTAAGAGCTTGCAACTCAGATACCCTTCTTGCACAGTCAGAGCAATCAGCAAAACTGTCTTCCATGTCAAGAAGATCAGATCAGCCAGATTAGCTGGTTCAAATGGAGCATTAGCTTCTCTAACACAAAATTAAAATCCTAAGGAGGGGCTACCATTTTCTTTTTACAGGGATGGGAGGTTGACATAATGGTTAAGGTATCTGCCTTACAGACACAAGGTACAGAGTTTGATTCTCTCATGAGATGCTTGCCTAGGTTTAGTATGGCCCATAGATACAGTTAGCCTAGTACTAATCAGTGAAAAAAACTCCTTTCAAAAATATTTTCACATGACACTGCATTGAAAGAGGATGATCCATGGGGAGACATGCTGAAATAGCTGAGAAATGAACCTTGACAGAGGAATAAGAAAGGCCATATGATAGTAAATCACACAAATATTATAGAACCAGAGAATATCTAACCCTGAATGGGTGCTGGTTATGTTTGCACAACAGAAACTTTTCCCTTTTGCTAATATATGATGTTTTAATAGGAGACCTTCTTGCCTCCATTAGTACCTGCTGCACATCCTCAGTAAACAGGTGCCTAAAATGAATTAACACCCTCCCTGGGATTCACTAAACGTCCATGCAGGAATAGCTTATTCCTGCATGGAAGGGACGGTTCCCATGCAGCACAGTAGCGTGCCATGCATATTCATGATGGCGTACTGCTGTGCTGCAAAACGGACACGGTTCTGTGTATGAGTGCAGGGGGTGTGTCTGAGAGCAGTGCTCTCTCAATACACATGCCCCCTGCACACTAGAATTGCCGTACGGCAATTTAAAATGAGCGAGAGCACTCATAACACCCCCAACCCATCAGGGTAAGAAATCTGGACAAAGCCATAAGGGACAATTGTCCCTACAAAGCCATAAAGTTGAAAGAACAGGTTTATCATAAGCACATAGTGCACACCTCCCAAACCATCAGAGTAAGGAATCTGGACAAAGCCATAAGGGACAATCGTCCCTACAAAGCCAGAAAGTTGATAGAACAGGTTTATCATAAGCACATAGTGCACACCTCCCAAACCATCAGAGTAAGGAATCTGGACAAAGCCATAAGGGACAATCATCCCTACAAAGCCAGAAAGTTGATAGAATAACAGGTTCAGCATTAGCATGGATATTCTGAAGGGTACACAGTAAAACACACAACAAATATTTTTTTTTTTACATATTCAATAAAGTTTAAGCATAGCTGCATGGGTGTGACCGTTGCTTAGCTACTGTTAGCCCAGCTGAAATGGCAGGATAAGTTAAAAAGCAATAGACATCCAACTTAAGCATAAGTGCAATGGTGTAGTGGCTAGTGTGTATGCCTTGCATGTTGTCATTCATGGTTCAAAGCCACTTCCATTGTGTATGTGTAAACATTACAATTTTCATTTATTTATTTAGGAAGTAACTTATTTTTCACAACCAGATTAGTGTATTAGGCCCAGATGTGAGGTGCCAGTGTAATAAAGTAGTGAAGCCCACATATAAACACAAGTACCCCATACAGTATAGTCACACAAGAATAAATTAATCACAGCACATTGGGGGATGTCAGGGAAGGTAAATAAATCTATATTATGTAATGAATGATGAATCAATCTCATACAGGTAGCAGTCCAATCTAATGAAACATAAGCAATGCTAAGCATTGCACAGCTATACTGTCCGGATGTAAGCATTGTGTAAATATGAATACTAAGCAATGAATAGCCCAGCTAAGTGGATTTGCCCATTGGTAAGCAGTGCTGAACCTGCCCCTTTAAGCACTGCCAACCTTAGCTAACCAGGTTTTCCCATAGCTTAGCTCAGTATTTTCAAAATCGTCCAATCATGGCAAAGGGCAGGAAATTGGCCATATTTAAACCACGCAGCCAGGAATACAGATCATAACTGCTTGTAGCTCTCCACTGTAGGAAGTATGGCAGGTGTTGGAGAGGGCATGTGCTTTCGGGCGCAGCGCTTGGGCATACAGGAGTCCAAGGTCATGATAGGACTCCTGATAAAAAAAACATGATGTGAGACTGCTGCAGGACCAGTACCAGGGCTCCCAATATAAAGCAGAAGCCTGGGAAAGTCTCGCCTGTGATATCAGCAGTGCCACTGGTATCCCTCGGACTGGTGAGCAAGTCAGGCACCACTATGCCAACTTGAAATGGAGGAAGAGGGAGCTTTTGGAACAGTGGGTCCAAGAAGCAAGAGAGAGGGGAGATGTCCCAGCAGTGTGCAAGCATTCATAGCAATAAATGCTTACCACAGTCCAACCTGTGTATGTGATGGATAGGTATGCATAAATGTTTCTCCATTTTCATTACAGCTCCAGCTGAGCAGGCTATGAACCAGGAATTCCATGCCAGCAGGTTGCAAAGGCTGCGTCGCAAGGCTGGTGAGTAACAATCCTGCTTGTAGTAGTCATACCAAATAAATATAAAGGAGTAAAATGTCACCTGGCAGTATAAAAATGTGTATGGTTTGTACTGAATAAACCAGACAATATGACAGCAATAGTCCCATATAGGTTATATTTAAATAAAAGTGTAACTGCCTGGCAATAAAGTTCTAAATTCTGGACTGGTTGTGTTTACTCTGGTATTGTATGGCCCGACATGTTGCATTCACCAAGATCTGATATCTGAATAGTAATGTTGTGTTAACTACTACTGTGCTACATAAAAAATATGTCTAGGAATGTCTGTATAAGAATGTTGTAATTACAAGGTCAGATTGTACAACCAAGAGAGACTTAGAAAGAAAACACTGAGAAAAGAAACAGCTGTTTTGAAATAGCTCACTCTGCTGAAACACAAATAGTTGTATTTTTAAAAGACACAGCCATGGTTCGAATCCCAGGAGTGGTAGCGAGCTGTATGCATAATTTTAACTAGGATTTTTGGAATATATGCAGAAACAGTCAGGTAGTGTTAACAAACATTCCCCCCACAGGTCTTCCAGGTAATAGAAGTAGAAAGTAGCTATAAGATAAACCAAGGCCATAGTGTATTGTAATAATACCTATAGAGTAATGATTAGACCAATGATCATTAAAGTTGTGAGTACTGCAAGGATATACAAGTTGTTAATTGACATCTCACCCCCCCTCCACCATATCTGCAACAATAATCTAAACACAGAAATCAGTGGGTATGTTTTACACCAAACCTACTGTTGGGACATATGTCCTATTGTTCAACAAATATTGAAATGTGTTTCTATTAATGTTCCATGTTGAAATACTATCATTGGTGGCCTGTTGCTATCAATGTAACCTGCATGCCGTTGTAATGGTCACTGTGGTTCCATATATGCATGTGTTCTGTTTGCTATGTAACTGTTCCAAATTTGTTGTTTTGGGTTAATGGGAATATCTATGCATGCTGTTATAACTAATCCTGGATTGTGTTGACTATTACTAACCCACATATGTTCTAAAACTGCAACACCATAGCACGTTTGGGAAGGCCGGTCCCAGCGGACCCACCTCTTTCACCTCATCTGAACATGGCATCAGGCCCTAGCATGTCTGGGACCCACCCCAGGACCTCCTCATCCGCTGGTCCTGCACCACCTTTAGGTGGAACCACCTCAGGGGATGGGGCTCATCACCTGAAGCCAGGTCCAGGGATTGGTGCATAGCAAGCTCTGAAAAGAGTTTGGAGATCTGCTATGCCAGCTTGAGGGCCACATGGTGCAATTAGAGGATCAGCTTGCCCCTTCTGCTCAGCCCCCAGCATAGCCACCTTCGGGGCCATGAAGGTGCAGTAGTGACTGCCCATGGGTGGGGAGCTCAGTCCCACTGTTTCCATTGGGGGGGGCTCATGGGTTTCCGATTTCCTAACACCCCCCCCGTCCAAGGTGCTTGCCCAACACATGTGTCATATACCACCCCTGTACACTGTCTTGTCTGTCTTCCTACCCAACCTAACACCCCAAATATACCTACTATCCATCCCCAACATCCTACTCTCACCTTAAAAAAAAAGGGCAATCTGTTCCTGCAAAAAAACTTTGCCTCATACATAGCTGTCCATTTTGCACACATGTCCACTGGACATGTAATCTGGTCTAATTGGCTTCACAACACATTATTGTAGTCCTCACCTCTCTCTCAGGAGTTTGAGTGTCCATATATACCTCCAAATTCAGTATATAGGCACAGCTGTTGCTGTAGAAGAAATGGACAGCTATGGACCTTCCCTACACGCATCCTGCACATACCTAGGTACTTTCCCTATTGTCTTTCCCTCTGCGTGCCCCCTTTTTCACCACTTTCCTATCACTCCTCTTTTCTTTTCTTTTAAAGAAATTAGTGTGGGGGTAAGAGGGAGTAAGCTCTTTTAAGCAGTAGTAAGGGTGATTAATCCTGTTTGTGCAGTGCTAAGCAATGCCCACACAGATTAAGCACTTTTGAGACTGTCTTTCAGCATATTTAACAGGAAATTAGCATTGCTTACAGCCTTGCAAACCCATGCGAACCCACTTACAACTGCTTAAAAGTGCCTTAATCACTCTGTATCCAACAGCCTTTATTCTGCCCAGCAACAAAATAAGCAGCCTTTGCACGTCTTGCAACCAGGACCCTACACACCATAACCACAGTAATTTACCAATAAGCCATCTGAGCTGTAGATAAACCTGATGTTTTTACCAACATATCATGCAGCACAGTCATTCAACAGTAGGGAAAATGTATTTATATATGTATATGTATATGTATGTATATCTATATATATATATATATATATATATATATATATGTGTGCATATTTATAAATATATATATATATATATATATATATATATATATATATATATATATATATATATATATATATATATATATATATATATATATATATATATATATATATATAGCAATAAATATATATATATCTATATATATATATATATATCTTCTTCTTCTTTCGGCTGTTCCCATTAGGGTTCGCCACAACAGATCATCTGTTTCTGCCAAATAACATATGCAGACAGCAATATATATATATATATATATATATATATATATATATGTATATATATATATATATATATATATATATATATATATGTGTGTGTGTGTGTGTAGTGCATTTGGACATCGGATACACACTCTGAACCTCTCACTGCAAAATGTCTGACCAAAGGCAGTGTAAATGTGGGTGAAGGGGCCCAAACTAGGGACCTCTTGCAATTATTGCTCTTATCCCATCCGCCATAGCTGAACTGTTTTGCCTTGCAACAAAATAATAATGCCTGCCAAGTCCTGGAGCCACGGCCTTCAAACTATGATCAAAGCAATAAAAATACAACAAAGAAGTCCCAAAAGTATGAAAATACAACAAAAAGGCCAGTAAAAAATGCAAAAATCATCAACTATCAATTATAAAACACTTAACTAATTAATTAATATCTAAAACATTAAATACTGTATTTCTATTATACTTAGAAAACAGTTATAGAAGAAGTTTCCATGAACATTCAGTATTTAGTCTACAAGGACTTAAAGTATTGTATTTTAAAATATAAAAACAAGTAATCTCCGGGGTATCCCCGAAGTCTCAAAACAACCCACTAAAGTGTAGTGGGTCAAAAAACAAAACAGTGTAAGAAACTTCTCTGTGTGGAAGATTTTCAGTCCATATATTTCTAGTTAATCACTGTATATTAATCAGATCAGACAATAGTAGTAGAAGTAGCGAACCTAAACTCGTCAAGTCAAAAAGTAATAATAGAAAATATATAATTCTACAGCATTACTAAGTATTCGAAAGTAATCCAAGCAAGGCAGGCAGTCTGTTTCCAGTCGAAAATCCTTTATTAAGTACACAGACAAGCGATCCAAGTAAAACAAAAATAGAGTAATAATTTCCTCACAAGCTTTCTAAATATATATATACTTTTATCAGGCATGGGAGTGGTTTATTGTGCTGTAAAACAAAGTGTTATTGGTACACATGTTAAATTCACATCCCTTCCTCCATCAGTGTGACATTCGAGCTGGTCCTGCCCTACCTAGTAGCTGTCATAATAATATATAGCCCTAATGTACTTTAATGGTACATCTTATTTAACCAAATTATTAAGTAGATTATTAAGTCTGTGATTTTACACAAGGCAATATACTACATGGCTGGAAATATATCAACCTTAGTTCATTTTGTGATCAAAAATTATATATAAATATATACATATACATTTTGCATGCAAAAATCAGTTTCTATTTTCATAACCTATTGTTAACAAAGATCGCTTTCGTCCTTCTAGACTTCTTCAGGTCTGTGTACAAGAACCCTAAAAACCTATATAATTGTATAATTAGTTAGTATTGTTATTACCATAATTTTGAATAAAGTGGAAAAAAGAGAACCAGGAAAAAAAAATAAAAATAAATATATATGTATATATATATATATATATATATATATATATATATATATATATATATATATATATATATATATATATATATATATATATATATATATATATATATATATATATATATATATATATATATATATATATATATATATATATATATATATATATGATGGAAACAAAATATACACTTAAATTTCAAATTATTTAAAATGGTATTTAAAACCAATTTGTAGAAAAAAATAAAATAAAATACAATTAGTCATGTAAACAATGTGGCAATTTTCTAAGTTTCAGTGCACTTTTAATTGAACAGTAGTAGTTTAGTCCAGGCTTTCTAAAAGAATTCAGCTTTAATTGCCACATGAGTTCATTTCATGTCATCTGTCAGAAATCCGCTCTGGATGTAAAAATAATGCACTAGCCAAACACCTTTCTTAACTTAATAAAGGATTTTCAATTGGAAACAGACTGCCTGCCTTACTTGGATTACTTTCGAATACTTAGTAATGCTGTAGAATTATATATTTTCTATTATTACTTTTTGACTTGATGAGTTTATATTCGCTACTTCTACTACTATTGTCTGATCTGATTAATATACAGTGATTAACTAGAAATATATGGACTGAAAATCTTCCACACAGACAAGTTTCTTACACTGTTTTGTATTTTAAAATATAAATACTTTCTTTATATAATAAATGATCAGAGCAATGGACCATTACATCATCTGAACCCTACAAAATAGTTATGACATCCCAATTATATCAGTTAGTACAGTCATCTAACAGCAGGGAAAGCAGCCTGTAGAATCAGTCAGGTAGTCTATATATACATGTATATATGTATGGAGATGCATATATGTGGAGAAATATAGACATGATACATATAGACAATATAGACATGATACATATATATATATATATATATATATATATATATATATATATATATATATATATATATATATATATATATATATATGTATTGAGAGATATGCATCCACATTCGTATACACATATATGCATACATATATATATATATATATATATATATATATATATATATATATAAAGGTTAATAAATATATGTATATATATATATATATATATATATATATATATATATATATATATATATGTATGTATACAAAAATATACAGAAATATATGACAGCTACAAAGACATGACAATCAGAGGGTCATACTGCTGCACACTGGAATTCTAAATCTGGAAACTCACTCACTAGAAGTATTCCTTAAAATGGGGAACAATGACATCTGTGCTGTAACAGAGACTTGGATAAAGGCAACAGGAAGCACCCCCACAGTACCAGCCTATACGTAATTCCACAACTTTTGGCTACAGAATGAGAACTGAAGCTCCAAATGTGGTGGCATTTTCATATTCTTAAAAGATACACACACCTCCAGAGTGGTAGACCAACATTATGCATTACAGATCCTGTAGGCGTAGCTGACATTGGGTAAGACAGTGGTTCAGGTTGTAGCCTGCGATAGGTCCCCATACATTTCCCAAGACTCACACTCAATGTCCATAAACACCCTGGAGAATATTAGTGTCCAACCTAACACTCTCATACTGGTTGACTTCAACTACCCCACCATTAAGTGGAAAGCTACTCATGTACCGATGCACATGCCATCACATCTTCATGGTCCTTCCTAACATGGGCGACTGTTGCTCTACAACAATAGTCAACACCTCACTTGTTATATCTGAATACAAAATCATCACCTTTGGAAATCTACAGCCATCCTACCCCCACTGCACAGGTAACCACCATGAAAAGCCTTTGCAATGCTAACTAAAAGCAGAGGTGGCTAACCTCACATCAGCCATGCAAATGAAGACTAGTTGCATGACAGCTGAATCAAACAACAATTTACTATGAACACATACACAAATACATGGATACTGCCAATACAACCAGGACCCAAAAGGAAGCTGATCTGGTGGTCTCCTGCCATAAATAAACTGTACAACAGAAGGAGGGAAATGAAGTGGAATAAGGTGAAGTCCCAAGACAGGAAATAAACTCTTATCACCCTCAATGAATAGCTGAGATCCCTCATCAAACGCTACAAAGTTAGCTGTGAGAACAGATTTGGAGCACATAGTAAAGACAACCACAGTGCCTTATACAGTTATGTAAAGAATCTCCATGGCAATACCAAGAATTGTTCTGAGGAACTAGACAATGGTACCTTCCAGACTGAGCCAACAAATAATGCCAATATACTGGCTGGCATCTTGAGTGCAAACAGTACACCTCACTTCCACCCCAAATGACCAATCACAATACCAGTACACCACCAGGTACCCAGTATTACTGCAGCACAGATTACAACACCACTGTCCAAGGCCAAGAACATAGCCTCTATGGGACCTAAGAATATCCCTGGCTGTGTTCTACATGTTTACAGAGTGACCTGGCACCTTACCTGTGTGCCCTGTTAAAGCACAGCCTCACTTCAGGCTTTGTCCCTACTGAATTGTGCACTGATACAGTCAACCTCCCCATAAATGAGGTGTAACTACAGACCCTGGGAAATACCACCCCAACTGCCTGAAAAGTCTGTTATGTGAAGCTATGGCATGCATCATCATGCACCTAATAAACAGGGATATGGGAATCTGCAGACTCAGGATCCCTCACAGTTTACCTTTGTGAAGGGTAGGTCATACCTGCTCATTCAACCTGGTCAACCTCTTGCCGTCAGTCACTTGAGCTGTTGATGAAGGCAAGTTGACACCTACAGCCTAGATTGATCTTGCCAAACCCTTTGATAACATTCCCCACTCACTAAGCTCGGAATCAGCCCCTATATCACTAGGTGGGAACAGAGGCACAAACACAGGGGTAGATTGGACATACTGCTGTCATACATTGAAACAGTTGCAAATGTCACTGGGGTTGTTGTAACATCCTTTATGAGGAATATGACGTCGGTATTACCAATAGATGTGAATATTTACTGACTGCATTTCCCAGAGTCCACAACTTATTTACCAAGGACACCAACTGTCTGGTGAACACACAAAACATGACAGGCAGACATGTGGCCAGTCTGTGGACAGTGTGCCAGTGGAGAGGTATGTCAGAGACATATCACTGTGAGTTGTGACATCACACACTTAATGCATGTCCACACAAACCCTGTCAATCTATCAATCCACCATGTGTATAACAGTACTAATGACATAGAATCTGTTCACAAATCTGGGGATATGTCCCCATGCTGGTTGGCTGTCTCCACATGTCCTGTGATGTGACGTATTGCCACCCACTGTATGTGCATCTGTAGCCCACCACCTCTGTAATTTCCATCACACAGGCAAGGAAATGGGGCAATGTCGAAACTAGCAGCAGTGTCCAGGCCCATAGCACAGTACAATGTAGGCACCTACATAGTGGTATGGCTGTAGCAATCCCCGACATCTGCACATCTGTACAGAGGACAGACAGAAAGAAGATAGCCAACAGGTTATGCATTAGGATGCATGTATTGAAAGATACACATCTGAAACTGAAAGGTATGCCATTACTACATGACAGCAGTCCGAAATGACATGTCCAAAGAACATAGTTACAGTTAATAACATATCAGATCAATATTCAACAGGAGATATATAGCAGATACATATAAACATACAGTTCAAACACTAGAACAAGATATCCAGTACTCAGAGTCCAGCTTTGTATGCAAGGGTGTATGGTTCCAATACTACATTATACAATCTACCCTTACTTGAAAAAGCACTGTTAAAAGTACTACTGTAATGATACCATGTACATTAAACTATTTCTGTCAACCAGTGCACTGTAGCTGGTGTAACATGCAGGTGTGACTGCATATAACTTGAGATACTACCCAAGTATGAAACAAATCCAAAGAGAACAGATTGTATATCCAGGTGTCCCATACAGTATAGTCACACCCCTTGCTACTGTAATGACAGCACATAGAAGCATATTATGTACAAGGAATTAAGTACACTTATTAAAGATGTCATTACCCTGCTATTTCACTGGTTACTAAGGCTAAGCTATGCTTAGCAGGTATAAGCATTGCTTAAATGTAAATGCTAAGCAGATTTTTGCACTGGTAAGCGAAGCCTACATGGTGTAAGTGCCTATCTGTTTAATCGTACGTTAGCGCCACCTACCGTTGGGAAAACTTGCGCAACCACGCTTAAAGCTGCTCAAAACTGCTTTATTCACTCTATATCCAACAGTCCTTGTTCTGCCTAGCAACAAAATAAACAGCCCTTGTAGTTCTTGAACCCAGGACCTTGCACACCATTGCCTATGCAGTTTACCAGTAAGCCATATCAGCGGTATTCTTTGAGGATGTTGTCTCAAACATGCCTTTCTTTACAGCCAGTTTACAATAGGGAAAAGACAAGTATGCAATTAGGAAGGATTGGTATCTATAAATATATATATCTAAATAGAAACATAGATAGAGAGAGAGAGAGAGTGAGATATGTAGGGAGATCCATATATGTGTACAACAAAATATAGATATATTAACAATAAATACATTATATACATATATGTATATATATATATATATATATATATATATATATATATATACATATATACATACAAACATACATATACACACACACACACACACACACACACACACACACACACACACACACACACACACACACACACATATCTGCATACATGTCCCAAAATGCCAATACAAACATATGCTGCTGATAGACCACCTACAACCGGGGCAGCATGCACAGTTGGATACAAAAGCAGCCATGACACTCACATCTGCCCACCCCCCACAGTCCAAATAAATGAGTGAACAGTACACTGCTACAAAATCATGATACGCCATACACAATGGCCAGACATGCAACAATCTCTTAACAAAACAAATAAAATGTCTGAACATAGCAAAGAAAAATACAACCGGCCAGTAATTCACATATGTTTATTATACTCTGGTGTCTTGGCCAAAGCCTTCAAGGGGTAAAACATCACCAGAAATACATGCCTTAATCCCAAGAAGCAATTAACAACTAATTACATAATTGAATACACAGCCTCCAATTACACTCATCATTTAACCCCTAAAGGATAAAGTATCGCAGTTAATATTAATGCATTGACGTCTGTACATAACAATTGTCTTTTTATGAATGTTTCATCACACTGAGGAACAGATGTTTTTAGAAACAGTACCTTGAGACCCACTACTGTCCCCATGGTGTGATTTATTCAAATGTACAGCTATAGAACTGACATATTTCTTATCAGTAATACGTCTGACATGTTCTAACAGCCTAGTTTTAAAATATGTTTTACTGTCCCCCACATAAAATATGTTACAATGCCATCTAATCAGCATTCTCTGTACACTTACCTCTTGAATGTACAGACTTGAACATGTTTCCCAGCCATTCCCCTCAGCAGGAATTACAGCAGTAAATAATGATAGACCAGTATGCCTATTAACCTCTTACTGTATGACATCTGGACAAAGGCTGACATAATTGGTGGACAGAGGCCCAAATACATGGACATACAAGAAATATTGCTGTTATACACTGAGAAAGTTGCTTGTGTTACAGAGTTAGTTGTAACATATCTTTTCTGAGGGATATAAAGTCAGAAAAAAAGGATGTTACCAACTGCATAATGCAATCACCAGAGTATGCTACTGATTTGCCAAGGACAACACTTGTCTGGGAAACAGCCCATATATAACAGGATAACCTGTGGCCATTATGTGGATGGCCTTACATTTGAGAGCAATGCAGAGACAGAACTTTGTCAGACTGAAACCCATGCAGAAGTAGCATGTGCAGACAAACCCTGTTAAACTAGCAGTATTCCAAACATATAACAGCAATACTCACATTCTAATCCTAAGTCCTGAACCTTCCCCACCATTTAGCTGGCTTGTCTCCACAAGTCTTGTTGTAAGAGGTAGTAGCCCACACAACTCCAGGATGTCTTCCTCACACGTAAGGGAAATGGCCAATGTCCACTCATTTATAGGAGTATGTTGCCATGACATTGGCTATTGGAAGAACTACACAGTTGCTCTGCATTCAATTAGCAAGTGGGGAACCCCAATAGGTGCACAGGCCATCACCTGGTGATGAGCATCACCTACAAAAGCCATGCTGCCACCTATTCAAACCAGCTCTATCCCTGTAGTGCACAGGGATAGAGAGAGAAATAACAAATGAGACATAAAGTGGAAAAGAGAAAAAAGTAAAAAGGTAAGTGGAACATATAAGCAAGTAATTGAATCTAGTTCTTGGTCTGTAATAATGGGAAATATGGTTTGGAGGAATATATGTCCCAACAAGACATGCTGTACTAATGTCCTGCTAAACAGCTGGTATGGCCATAGCATCTGGCCCTCTCTGCAGTGGCAGATATCACAGACATACCTCTCAACTGTACAGATCCTCACAGAGTGTCCACATTTTACAATCATGTATTTTTGTCTGTTCCTCCTGAGATCTGTACTTCACTAGCAAATAGATGAGGATTGAAGTCATTAGGTAATGACAAACACTTGAGTATGAGACTCCTCATCCTTAAGAATATTCACTGTAATGCTAAATGTATCATTCTATAAACTTTCTATGTTTCTAACAGGAATATTTGTCTGTCCCTATTTATCCCCCCATCATTTTAGGCATTGTCCAGATGTGATACTCTGAGAGGTTGTGAGGTGGGATCACAGCTCAAGAGCCTGACTCACCCTGGGAAAGGACGGCTCATATATGAAACCTGCAGGGGTGTCTATCAAACAGTTGTGACTGTGCCACCCCTAGGCCAGTTAATGGGATGTTTTCCATATCCATGTTACCTGTGATTATGAGTATGACACATTTGCCTTGTAAAGCTACGACACCTATAGAGGGCATTTGCATAGTAGAGTACTGTTGCAGGCATGTGTGTTGAACTGCATGTGATATATTGACTTAATAACATTCAACTATACAGTGTTCTGCTGGACAATAAGCTCATTTGTGACTGCTATCTGTAGTCACATACACATATACCTGTGCTATGTCACCCAAACCATTGGCAGGTCTGTGAGCAATGGCATTGTAACATAATAGCCTACCTATGACTGTTGAACATCTTCAAGGTTATCACAGTGATGCCAAACCCTACTGTGCGATCAACATACCAATGTATGGTGCAGCTATATTAATAAAGTATCAATACTGATGTCACTTTTGACACCCATTTATGTGTGCCATTGTCCAGACATACTGCTGTAACAGGTTAAGTATGATTGAGCAGCAAGACTGTAAATACAGTGTGCCATAATTACATTCAATAGAAATGTATACCAGGTATCCCCTGAGCACATGTATGTATGCATATGTTCAGCTGGAAGGCACAGTACTAATCGCATGGGTTTCAAGCAGTCAGGTAAATAGGTTGTGCATGTTGCACATGTGTGTTATATCAGTGTCAGTGCATACAACAGACATATATGTGTGCAGCTACTGGTGGTTGCATTGCCCTGACACTGATGTAGGTATTGGAGTAGGCATGATTATCAGGTATTAATCAGAGAAGTGTCCACCTTTGTTATGAGCCTCTGTCCATGTCTACCACTACCAGCTATATTAACACCTATATACAGTGGATATCATAAGTGCACACTCCCCTGATGGAATGCCAGGTTTGTGTGCTATATGACAATAAGACCACAGAAAATCATTTCATAGTGTTTCTCATCTTGAATGTGACCCCTAACCTGTCCAATTCCATTGCAATACAATCAAAGGTGTTTCTAGGAAGGTGAGCAACTATTGCCTAGTGAAGATGTGCCATGATGTTAGAGTCCAGACCAAGAAGAATGAATGTTGTAACCATCTCAAGAGGTGCATACACAAGTTTAAGGGTGTACACACTCATTCAACTGGATTATTGTACTGAGTATTATTTCCATATGTTTTCACAAACCACCAAGGACAATTGCAACCATGTCTCCACATATGTTGTAAGTCTCAGATGAAACAACACAATTCACCCTGTAATGGGGGTAAAGAACATCTCATGCAAAACACATATGCCATGAACATAGGCTACCTGCATCACACAGGTTAGGTGGGAACATTGCCACCCTGTCCATCTCAGTCGTACATAGAGATATGCACATCAGCCACACTCCTCCCCACAGCAATAGTGAGCATGTACATATTGCCTACTGATGGCAACAACAGCATATCTCCATGGAGCATACTAACATCAGTGTCTGCTTCCTACATGAACTCAGGCATGTGCTCAGACCTCCATCACACACCACACTCAAACACAGACCTGCCACCATCCACACACCATCCACATGGAAGATGACCACTGTCAACCCTCTACACAGAAATTAATGGAGGATAGAGGATTATGCAATCAAGTGTCCAACACTGGGGGAGAATGAGATAGCTCAGGGACAGGCATGTAATGCAAGCTGCTATACCCATGATAGCTTGGAGGTTACCTCGTTAGTCTGGATTATTTTCAAGTAATATCCACTGGTGACATGCATTTTGACAACCGCATGAGGTCCTGTGACCTTTTCCTGTTCATGTTTTCCAGGTAACATGCAGAGTGCTTACCTACTAGCATTCTCTGTTGGGGAAACATACATCATCACCCAATATTTGATTGGACATTATGCCCTGTCACATGGACGGAGAGCAGAATATGTGCAAGAGAGGACTGCCCTGTTGAGCAGTGTGGTCCACAGGGTAAATGATGCTGGACTGCACAGCAGAACTTACGTGCATGTGCAGCATCGGGCCACTGACCTCAAATGCCATGCCCATCAATGGGCTGCTGCTGTAACAAGGGACTGGCTAGACACAGGTGGGGACCCAGCCATCCAGCCCCCACTGACACCCACCGAGGAGCTCCTCACCACACTTGGGCCACATGCTGAACTCACAAGCCATGACGCTGAGGAAAGCATTGTGGAAGTGGGTTGCACACACACACACACACACACACACACACACACACACACACACACACACACACACACAAACACACACATACACACACACACACACACACACACACACACACACACACACACACACACGCACACACACACACACACACACACACACACACACACACACACACACACTGGATGAGGAGTGTGCAGGTAAGGGCCCAGTGGAGATTAGTGCACTAATGTATCAGACATACATCTATCTGTATTGTATCTACATGCATGTGTCAGGTCCAATTTCAGTTGTGGATGAGATTTTCGAATGCACAGAGGTGCACATCTATGGTGAGGACAGGACATTGTGGATTATTGCTGTTAGCACTGTAGATGTGCAGACATGCTGAATCCATCCTATACCATGGCCACATGTGTGTCTGCTGACAATAACCCCCTCTCACAACTACCTAAGACCCTCTGGTCTGCATATGGCACAGCAGCCTGTAGCTGGTGGGCATTACATTGTTCTGTTGTTGCCTGGCAATACCCCAGATATGCGAAGCACATTCAATTTACCATGCACACAACCATCAATAATAGCTATATTGCTTTATGTAATAGATATATTGCTTGTTCACTTGTGCGGGGTTAACTGTATTGCATTACAGTGGTCACCATTAGGACCTATCTAATGTGAATTCAACATTCCTGTAGCATACCTCACAACTTGTCAGTGCCAAGATATCTGGACAGAGACCACCAAATTGTGCTAGATAAACATCTAAGGTAAAGTCATGGGTGACACATTACTGGTATACAGTGCATATAAATTGTGTACACACCCCTCTTAAGATGCAAAGTGTTCCTGTTACATACTAATTAGGACCACAGTATGACAGTCCACACCTCTTCCAGCCTTTAATGTGACCCATAACAGGTACAGTTTACTTGTAAAACCAAGCATCTGTACTCATGTATTGCACAACTGAATTTTTAAAATTTACACTGGAAACATCATCTCAAGAGATACATTTTCTTGACATTACAATAAATAAAAGTTCAGAAGGTTTGATCTCAACTACTTTATATAGAAAACCCTGTTGGAGGAATGCATTGCTACATTATGATAGTATGCATCCACATCACATGTTTCCCAACATTGTTAGGAGTCAAAGTAAAAGGATTTCCAGTTTATGTAGAGATGACAGTGATAGGGATCTACAGATTGGTCATCTAAGGGGGTTATTTCAAGAAAGAGGCTACAATGTCTCACAATGTAAGCTAAATTGTTCTGTTATGAATGATACGCATGTTGGTACAGAGGCTTCCGTTGTTCAAAGACATCCTAAGATTAAATATAAATATAGGACACATTATGATTTAAATAAGGTATTTTTCACTACAAGATACACCAGTGATATAAGTTATGTAACTGACATTATTAGGAAAAACTGGAACATTTTACTTGTAGATAATAGATGTCTTAAATTAATAGGGTCAACACCTAGCTTTAGGTATAAGAATAGTAAGAACTTAAAAAGGCTTTTATGTATTGATAAGGTTGATTCACTAATCAGTAGTATAGATAAGCGAATTTTAAGACATGGTACATTTCCATGTAATAAATGTAACATGTGTAAATATATAGCTAGTGATGATCAGTTTGTTCATCCCTCTCTCAATTATATCTATAGACCTAATTTTTATGCCACCTGTGAAACCACCAACCTTGTTTATTTAGCAACATGCACAGAATGCCCAGCATTTTATGTGGGCATGACTACAAGAAGGCTAAGAGACCGAGTATATAACCATACATATGACATTAAGAGGTTAAATTTGAATAATGCCTTAGCTAAACATGTTGCTATTCAACCTAATCATAGCTTTAGGTTCAGGATTTTACAAGTGATAGGCTATAATAAGAGAGGAGGTGACAGGATGAACTATTTAGAAACTGTTGAATTAAGATGGATTTTGGGACTGATGGCACATATTGAACCAGGTTTAAACCAATATATTAGTATTAAACCTATTTTAATTGCATGTGATTAAAATTATAATATACTTAGTATTAGTTTTTGGGATATGATATAATGTAGTATTTCCATACATATAAAAATATATTTGGTAGTACATAAGCTCATTTTTGATATGTCTTGTATTATTTTATTTCACATATTTTTATGTTTATTCTCTTAAGATGCTTTATGAGGTTTCAGAATATCATAATATAAATATATGTAAGATTATAATTTGATAATATTGCTTCATGTCCTATGGAACTGAATGCATATTTTTATTTGCTTTTTTTTTAACTACTCCTTGCCCTTAAATTGTCCTATTTATTGTACTTGCTCTGGTAAGCTCAATTGATAAATGTTTTTATTGGTTGATTGAATTAAATTAATTGATGAATGATTTAGTAGTATATAAAAGCTGCTTAATGAAGTAAAGCTGTATAAACCTGAGGAAGTGTGCCTTGGATGCACATGAAAGCGCTTGTTATATAATAAATCAACTTTATTTTTACATCGTGGTGGTTTCCATCTAGCTGTTTCTTCAGGTACAGTTTACTTGTAAAACCAAGCATCTGTACTCATGTATTGCACATACAAGGCAGGCCACCTGTGAGGGCGGCAGACATCCTATCAGTATGATGTTTCAGTCAGGTATGATACCTCATGCTACCATATGTGTCAGTACACTCATTGTGGCCTATTTGGCTATAATATCACATACATGGGCATTGCTAAGGCACACAGACCACTTCCGACCACGTATAGATTTCAAACATATGGATATTCCAGACACATCTGTACAGAGGACTGTACAATGGTTTAACCTGCTGCATGTGAGGCAGATGCTGTTACCACACTATATAAAATAATGGCAGCGGGAGGTGGTCACCAGCCGTGTATGGTATACACATCAAAATAGCATAAGCCACATGCAATATGATCCTCACACACACACACACACACACACACACACACACACACACACACACACACACACACACACAAACAGTTGTCAGCATTAGGATTAGAACTCCTGTCTATCTAGTTATCCCTACTATAGTGCTACTCAGTTCTCAGATGAGCCACAGAGCTTATTCATTTCCAACTCTTCCAAAGGTACTTCTGAGGTAGATGACATCAACAGGTCTACTAAATTGGAGTGAAGGGAAGTGTAAAGGGTAGTACACAGGTAACAAAAATATGAGCCAGATAGTACATGATTTACACACACACACACACACACACACACACACACACTTGCCCGTATTGAGATTAGAACTCCTGCCTATCTAGGTATTCCTACTACAGTGTTATGTAGTTATGAGACATGCCACAGAACTTATACATTTCCCACTCAACCAAAGGTACTTCTGAGGTGGATGACATCAACAGGTCTACTAAATTGGAGTGAAGGGAAGTACAATGGGTAGTACACAGGTCAAAAATGTTATGAGGCAGACAGTATATGATTCACAGACACATACTTGCCAATATTGGGATTAGACCTCCTGCCTATCTAGGTATGTCTACTATAGTGTTATGCAGTTATTGCACAGGCTACAGAGCTTTCTGAACATTTGCATGGACAAAGCTGCCAATAACTGCACAGCTGTGTAAAGGTGGCAGACTGTCTGACTTCTGTTCCACCGGTATATCATGCTAGTTCTTTCTGTCTTGTCCTTCAACTAGCATTATGGCTTGGTGCTTTTCCAGGTTATTGTATCATGAAGTGTGGCACACTTGCGAGCAGTCAGCAGTACTTGTTCATCACAGATGTTGCCTCAGTACTTACCAGTTATGTCCACCCCTTCTGGCATGTTTGAAGAGGGCGGTTATCTGTGCTTTCACCCATTGACCTGGTGCACATGTCCATTCTGGGGCACTGTTGCAACTGCTGCATGTACACAGACAACCCTCCCCTCTAAACTCCAAACACTCAGACCTGTGAGGGTTACCCATATATCACCCAATGTGGACATCTGCACTCTCCAGCAAATAATGGACTAGCAGGTCAAGAAGATTAGATCAACACCTGCACCACACCATGTGGAACACATAGCTCACCATGACACCCACTTTGACAGCCATGACATGCAGTGAAAAGCCACACACCCACCTTCCCAGAGCATTCAATGGACATCTACCCAAACAGCACAGACCAGCAAGGCAGACACCCACTCAGACACCGCAACATGGCACATGCCAAGGGACACATATTTCACCTAAACAGTGTGCCCCCAACCTAAGCCCCTAAGGCTAATCACCTTGCACAATACAGTAATCATGGGTAACTCAATAATACTGAGGCACACACATCACACTCACTAGGTTGAATATGGAGCAGGTAACAGCCAAAAATCAATCACATGCCAGGATCTAACACATGACACAGCCAGTCATGTCACTCCACAACAGCTTCGAGTATCACTCTGTATCCATGTCGGTGTGAATGAATTGGGACACACCTCCCTGGACTACATGACAGGATACATGGTTGAACTTTCGGATTATGTGGTTCAGGCAGATGTGACAGTAGCCCTGGGCAGTGTACTGCTGTCTCCCAGAATGATGCTGTGGTACTATCAACAGATGGTTGACTGCAGCATTGGCTTACGTGTTACGTGTCATTCTCAGGGGATCCAGGACCTCTCTGCCTGGGATGGCATGATTGCCAGAACCCAATGACTTGGCATGGATGTCCTACATCTGTCACCAATGGGTTGCCAGGTACTGGCTATGTGTCTTACAACCCCTATGGTGCCTTATTAGGCAGTGTTCCTAATGTTATTACCACCATAACAGCTACACATGTATGCAATCTGAGGGTCATGCTGCTCAACAGTGGACATCTAACTTTCAGGATGCAGTCACTCATAGCAGTTGGAGTGAAGGACACATGTCTGCTGTAATGGAGAGGTGGTTCACAGCTGCAGACAGCAGACCTGCAGTATCAGGCTATGACGCATTCCACAGCTGTCAGGCCCCAAACATGGACCACATCACACCTCCATAGGTGGTGTTGTCTCCATATTCATTATGGAAAGGAACACCTCCAGACTAGCATCCATCATAATGCATTGGAGATACTTTGGTACAACTGCCTTGGGGTATCCAGACCATAGCCTGCTATGGGTCCACATCTATGTCCCTAGACCGTCAATGCACATTCCTCAACACCCTGCCATCTCTGATGGTCCAATGCAACACTGACATAGTATGAGTCTTCAACTATCCCTCCATCACCTGGGGAATGCAGGCAATCACCAGTACAATGGCCCAACACTTCTGGGATTCATCATTTCCATTGCCCTAGACCAGTTCATACTGACCCATGGTAGAGGATGCAACAACCTTCACCTGTGCTGACCACTTAAATATGGGACCCTTGCTCATCCCCAGATGTCAGTAACTGCATGGTGAAATTCACATAGGCTGTAATCAACATCGAACTCATCATGTTAGCCACACCCCCCAGAAAGATAACCACCTGGCAAAAACTCTCCAAAGCTGACTTTGCAGCCATAAAAACAGGGGTGGATGTCTTCACTGCACCAATGGCAATGGGATGTAGCTGGATGACTGTGGAATCATACACATAGGCACTGTACAAACACATACGTGAATGCATGGTACTAGCCTGAGCCAACAGAACCCAGATAATTTCCTCCAAACACTGGAAGACAATATGATGGTCCCCTGCCATTACTGAAGTGTACGTCAGAAGGAGGACACTGTTGCAGGGAAAGGTGGTGTCCCATGACTGTCAAACTCTGTTATTAGCCTCAAACACAACTTTGGATCCCTCATGGAGTCCCCGACAGGCATGTATGGCAGCAGAGATGTAGCAGACACTGATGACAGTCACAAAATCCTTGATAGTAACATTAACAACCTTCACAGCATTAAACACAAGTGCTGCAAGTTACTGCACAAAGCTAATACCTATCCTGAGACAACAGATATTGGCCACAGTCTTGGCAACACATTCAGTGCCAGCTTTACCCCTCTCTCCCCCCACAAGTGAAATGCTGAGTGAATGTGTTCTCACATGCTATATCCCATGTCCATTTTAGGCATCTGTGTGTCACCCGGATGTGGTCCTGCAGCAAAGCCACAGGGTATGGCAGTGTGGTGACACATCTACCCTTTCATAGGCAGGGTACAGTATGTGCACGGTAATTCCTGGTCTGTAACACAGTGATTGCATATGCCTCACAGATTATAGGGCTGAGGGTTGCACATAGGTACATGTTGATGTATAACATCTGTTGTAGAATGGAGAATAGTACATGTTCTATTTTGGAAACACCTCCGATTGCTATTAACCATAGCCACAGGGGATATTCATTAACCAAACACACTGGGATTACTATTCACACACACACACACACACACACACACACACACACACACACACACACACACACACACACACACATTTACAAGTACTGAGATCCATAGGTTCATTTCTTCATAGGTGTGTAGTAGGTGAATGGGCCTGAAGGCTCTACAAGGCTAGCCCAAGGAAATAAATTGGCATCAGGCCACATGACAATAGTCCCCAGTGTGGCTCAGGAGTATAGTCACTGGAGTGGTCCCCAGGGGTGGGTATTGTATACCCATCCACTCATCCAGGTTTCTATTGTGGGTGGCCAGTGATATGCACTGCTTCCCATGTATGTGATCTATTTTCCATAACATGGACAGTGTCTGGGTTGTGCACATGTCCCACATGCATGTTCTGTGATGTGTGGAAGTGTGCTTGAGGTCTCTGGGGCATGTTGTTTGGACAGATTAGTATCTTCTGATGCAGCATTCCTGACCTCATTTGGTGAGACCTGGCTATGTAACTGAGGTAGTGATTACATCTACATTGACAGTATGATACGGGTATTCAGTGGAGTTAGTGGTGTCTGTCCATATGGGGCATGTGTATAAGGCATGGTATTCCCTTTGTGGGGTATGTTTGCAGACTCTACAGTTGCTGCATGGCAAAAGGGCCACTGTACACATTATCTGGGCTACTGAGGGGATGGAACAACCTTGGCCCAGACCCATCTGATTTCTACCCTTTTCTATGCCTCTGCTATATATACAAACTTATCTAAATCCAACCTTACCAAACTATCCACCTGTTACAATAGTATAACTAGATTCATTACTGCTAACCCCTTCAGAACTCATCACTGTCACAACCTCAAGCAACTAGACTGGTTAGAGCTAAATAACCACATACTCTATCAACAGCTACTTATCACTCATAAGTCTCTTTTCTACCCTGATGCTACCCCTAGCCTTAAAAAACTAATTTCACCATATAAAAACCTATCCACACTACGCTCTGCTAATAAACTCCTTGTGGCCTTAAATAAATCATATAATAAAGCTGGGGATGCATTATTCTCTAACTCTGTCGGGAAATTCTGGAATCAACTCCCTCATGAAATAACTAACCTAGACTCTACATCCCACTTCAAAAGACACATCAAAGAATATCTAAAATCCCGGTGGTTATGCCCTTGTGCTAACCCTGACTGAAATGATTTCATTATTTCCCAAGTTCCCCCCTCTCCCCTTACTGGTCCTCTAATAATAGGTTTAATTTTTGACTGTTTTATCTTTGATATTGACTCTACCTTAGCATTCTAGTTTATTGTCACATATGTTTTCCCACCTTTTGTTCTGCTTATCTATCTTTTATTTAATCTAACTTCAGAATATTCTATACCACGTATTTTACTTTTATCTGACTTTTTCTCTATTTACATACATTTTGTCAGTGTTAGTTTTTCTTAAATTGCTAAATAAGTCTACACTGGTACTTTTGTATTATGTTTATTTTGGTCTTTTGTAATAATTGTTTTACTTCGTGTATTTGGAGCTTTTCTCCCCGGGCCTCTACTGAAAATGGATATATGTCCAGTAAGACTAGCCCGGTCAACAAATGTAAAATAAAATAAATAATAATAAATAAAATAAACAGGGTGCCACATCCTTTTACTTGCTGGATAACACACACTCAGTCAAGAGATGTAACACATCAAATTACTTTCTGATGTCAGTGGCACTGTTGTGGTCAACAGGCATGTAGTCCACTGCAATCACACCATGGGTATTATCTGTGAGGCAATATGCAGGCAAACTACCAATATAGTGTTTGTTGCCTAGCCAAGTGTGTTTGTGTATGATGCATGGGTGGAGAGTGGTGGCTGAGTAATAGAAGGGTTGCATATGCTGTTCAGTAATCCATACTGTCACATTTAGGGCTGTGGATTTTCTACACCAACCTCTCTGGTTTTTGCATCTGTTGGCTTTGTAATGTGGACATTGTGACATATACTATGTCCTCAACATAATAATTTAGCAAAACCCGCAGTCCAATGGATCCATTTATCACATAATCACACTAACCCCCACACAGGATACTGATGACACACACACTTGCCAGTATTGAGTTTCAAACCCCTATCTAGCTATATATTGCTATTACAGTGTATCACATGCGCCACGGAGATTATAGGATGGATGTTGCCCCAAGGTACTTCTAAAGTGAGGAACATCACCAGTCCTTGTAAGTAAATACTGGCATTGGGTGATGTAGTGGGTGAGAGATTCCAAAAAAGATTTTACCCTACACACACATTTATATTTGCACACAGTAAGGTTCAAACCTCTATATAACTATCTTTTCAGGCCATTATGTTATTCATTTACCACATGCACCACTGACCTTACATGGGTTAGAGTTGGCAACAGGTACTTCTAAGGTGGATGATATCTGCAGGACTGCTAAAGTCAGGCACTGAGATGTGTACTGGATGTAAATGGGGCCAAAATCTTTGAAGTACGGACGTACCTATGTAGACATATATACACACACAAACACTTGGCAGGGATGAGATTCAAATCCATACTTATGTAGTTATTGCTACTACATTGCTCCACAGTTATTGCACAAGCCATATTATGTTATGTTTGCCTTAGATATGTGTATGTATTCCTATCCAGTGTGTGTGTTTGTGAAGTATCAATGGTGTACAATTTGGTGTGTGCACAGACAGCTGTGAATAACCAATAACTGTAGTCCACGGTGTTGTGAGACACGGGCTTCATTTCTCGAAGTGTAGGAGCATCCCCAGTATGGCCTTCTATATTGAGTGTGTGCATCCATTCCAGGGAGGGGTGGACTCCATTTCAGGGTTTTTTGTGCTACAGCTACACCTAGCAAACTGTTTCTGCAGGATATCTGTAGATAGGTTGCCAATATGGAGACACAATGGGCTTAACATACAGGGAATACTGTAACTATTGCTGTCTGTGCTGCTTGTGTGACATGTTTGGTTGTAACATAGATATTCTGACATACATACTGTTTTACACTGTGATGTGTCATGTCATCAACTGCTGACAGTTATCATTCTTTGCTCACAGTTATTTACTATGAAATATGAGATGAATACAGCTGAGACCAATATTCTTAGGCATATAGACTACACATTCTGGTACACACCTGTCATTGTGGAGGGGTAGCTACAGACAATAGACTGCTGGTTCTGTGTAAATGGTGCAGCACCTTGTTAGTATGCTGGCTGGGGTTCCCCTCCTTGTGCTTTTTTCAACTTCAAGGAATGGCCATATCCTGCTGGGGCCATATCTGTCAGCCGTACAGATACACCCAGGTTATCCAGAGGCAGGACTCTTATATCTGGTCAGTTTATCTTCACATTGTGGTTTATGAGTGGTTTTGTGGCTATTCATTCATGGGTTTGCAGTCGGGAGTAGTATGGGCAGATATTAGAGTTTCAGACTTCACACACTCCATGACATCAATGCTTCTGCACCCCACTGTGTTATTCTTTCCTCCACCTAACATTTGTAAGCAATATCTTGGAGGTATCCCTATAGTTGGGCCTTTATCCCAGTAGTATTTATGGCCTGATCCACAGTCCTTGCAGTAGGACATGGGTAGGCATGCTCCTGGCATTTGTCAACATGGCCTTGCATTTGTTTTCTGTTTACTGTTAGGCTGTTAGTTGAGATCCCCTGACATTACATACATTGGCACTATGGGTGAGGCATGGGCCTTTGCCAGAGGACTGTAGGCCATTTGTGAGTGCTGCAAGTCATGTGTTACTGCATTTCCACATGGGATTATGGGGGGAGTGCACACCTGCAGACTTTAACATTTGAAATGACTGTACTGGTATGGTTATTCTGTTGGCTTCCATTTCATATTGTATTGTGACCTATCATGCAGACAGGAGGCATATCAGTGGAGTACACATGTTAGATCCTAATAGCATATATTTCAATTTCAGAATTCTTATCCTTCAGAACTGGAATGCAACTGCCAGACCTGTTGTGGTATGTCTGTGTAGGTCTGGTGGGGGGGGCTGTTCACCATTGCTATCATTTGGGGGCCTTAGCCCAGCCTTTCTTCATGGTCATCTTCACCTGTCCTGCTGGGTGACGCTGGTGGTGGATATGTGACCTTCATTGACATCCATGCGTGTGACCTATTCACACCCACAGTTCTTTGGACCATCACATGTACTCTGGTGGGGGTTGTCACCTTGTGTAGTGCTGCCTAGTATGTTGACACCAGTATTTGGTATGAATTTCCTGCTGTCCCATATAGCTGCCTGCTGCTATCCCATTCAACCACCCAATTCCCTTGCATGCTTGCGTCCATATCATACATACAAGTATGAGAACATACTACTCCATTCAGTAATTGATAGGAAGAGTGACTTACCTTGTTGCTGGGCCAGTATTGAGGACAGTGCTGGAGGGCTGACTATGTTGGATTCACATAGTACACTCCCTGCGCATGGTAAAGCTCAGGTACTGTCATGTTTCGCATCCCTTTTACTGTCTGTGTGAGTCGGAGAGAGGTATCATTCCCTGGGTCCCTACAGTGTCAATGTGTGTGCTATGCATTGCCTCTTTGCCAAGGCCTGGGCATACTGTACACACCTCATTCTGCCTACAAAGGCAGGCTCAGGATGTTCCTCCTTCGAGTCCCTCTGTGCCTGTGCTGGCATTGGCAATGGTGGGGGGGTTGTGTGGCCTTGCCCCATGCTGTTCCTGCTGCAGCTGTTTATGTAGGATCATATTGTGTAGCATGGCACATACTATGAACATTTGTGTACCTATAGCTGGAGAGTACTGCAAGACTCCACTGGATATGTCAAAGCAGTGGAACCGTGACTTGAGCATCCCAAATGCATGCTCTACAATGATCCTGGTTTGTGAGTGTGTCTCATTATAGTGCTCTTGTTCATGTGTGTGTGCATTTCTGATGGGTGTCATCAGCCAAGGCTCACTGGGTGGTGCTTTGATGTGGATGTGCATGCAGTCTATAGCACCAACTACTTCAGGGTATTCTGCTATATGGTGGAAGAGACACATACATCTGGTCAGCACCTCACGGGCAATGGGGAAATATATGTGCTCATTGGCATGTTGTGTCATGGCATCCAGGAACTGGTAGAGTACCCTGGATGCTGATGCCTGTGAGACCTCCATGATATCCCCAGCTGGTCTTTGGAAGGTACCTGTGGCTAGTCTGTTTCCAGTCGAAAATCCTTTATTAAGTACACAGACAAGCGATCCAAGTAAAAGAAAAATAGAGTAATAATTTCCTCACAAGCTTTCTAAATATATATATACTTTTTATCAGGCATGGAAGTGGTTTATTGTGCTGTAAAACAAAGTGTTATTGGTACACATGTTAAATTCACATCCCTTCCTCCATCAGTGTGACATTCGAGCTGGTCCTGCCCTACCTAGTAGCTGTCATAATAATATATAGCCCTAATGTACTTTAATGGTACATCTTATTTAACCAAATTATTAAGTAGATTATTAAGTCTGTGATTTTACACAAGGCAATATACTACATGGCTGGAAATATATCAACCTTAGTTCATTTTGCGATCAAAAATAATATATAAATATATAAATAAACATTTTGCGTGTAAAAATCAGTTTCTATTTTCATAACCTATTGTTAACAAAGATCGCTTTCGTCCTTCTAGACTTCTTCAGGTCTGTGTACAAGAACCCTAAAAACCTATATAATTGTATAATTAGTTAGTATTGTTATTACCATCATTTTGAATAAATTGGAAAAAAGAGAACCAGAAAAAAAAAAAAAAATATATATATATATATATATATATATATATATATATATATATATATATATATATATATATGATGGAAACAAAATATACACTTAAATTTCAAATGATTTAAAATGGTATTTAAAACCAATTTGTAGAAAAAAATAAAATAAAATACAATTAGTCATGTAAACAATGTGGCAATTTTTTAAGTTTCAGTGCACTTTTAATTGAACAGTAGTAGTTTAGTCCAGGCTTTCTAAAAGAATTCAGCTTTAATTGCCACATGAGTTCATTTCATGTCATCTGTCAGAAATCCGCTCTGGATGTAAAAATAATGCACTAGCCAAACACCTTTCTTAACTTAATAAAGGATTTTCAATTGGAAACAGACTGCCTGCCTTGCTTGGATTACTTTTGAATACTTAGTAATGCTGTAGAATTATATATTTTCTATTATTACTTTTTGACTTGATGAGTTTATATTCGCTACTTCTACTACTATTGTCTGATCTGATTAATATACAGTGATTAACTAGAAATATATGGACTGAAAATCTTCCACACTGACAAGTTTCTTACACTGTTTTGTATTTTAAAATATAAATACTTTCTTTATATAATAAATGAGCAGAGCAATGGACCATTACATCATCTGAACCCTACAAAATAGTTATGACATCCCAATTATATCAGTTAGTACAGTCATCTAACAGCAGGGAAAGCAGTCTGTAGAATCAGTCAGGTAGTCTATATATACATGTATATATGTATGGAGATGCATATATGTGGAGAAATATAGACATGATACATATAGACAATATAGACATGATACATATATATATATATATATTTATATATATATATATATATATATATATATATATATATATATATATATATTGAGAGATATGCATCCACATTCGTATACACATATATGCATACATATATATATATATATATATATATATATATATATATATATATATATATATATATATATATATATAGAAAGGTTAATAAATATATGTATATATATATATATACATATATATATATATATATATATATATATATATATATGTATAAAGAAATATACAGAAATATATGACAGCTACAAAGAAATGACAATCAGAGGGTCATACTGCTGCACACTGGAATTCTAAATCTGGAAACTCACTCACTAGAAGTATTCCTTAAAATGGGGAACAATGACATCTGTGCTGTAACAGAGACTTGGATAAAGGCAACAGGAAGCACCCCCACAGTACCAGCCTATACGTAATTCCACAACTTTTGGCTACAGAATGAGAACTGAAGCTCCAAATGTGGTGGCATTTTCATATTCTTAAAAGATACACACACCTCCAGAGTGGTAGACCAACATTATGCATTATAGATCCTGTAGGCGTAGCTGACATTGGGTAAGACAGTGGTTCAGGTTGTAGCCTGCGATAGGTCCCAATACATTTCCCGACTCACACTCAATGTCCATAAACACCCTGGAGAATATTAGTGTCCAACCCAACACTCTCATACTGGTTGACTTCAACTACCCCACCATTAAGTGGAAAGCTACTCATGTACCGATGCACATGCCATCACATCGACATGGTCCTTCCTAACATGGGCGACTGTTGCTCTACACCAATAGTCAACACCTCACTTGTTATATCTGAATACAAAATCATCACCTTTGGAAATCTACAGCCATCCTACCCCCACTGCACAGGTAACCACCATGAAAAGCCTTTGCAATGCTAACTAAAAGCAGAGGTGGCTAACCTCACATCAGCCATGCAAATGAAGACTAGTTGCATGACAGCTGAATCAAACAACAATTTACTATGAACACGTACACAAATACATGGATACTGCCAATACAACCAGGACCCAAAAGGAAGCTGATCTGGTGGTCTCCTGTCATAAATAAACTGTACAACAGAAGGAGGGAACTGAAGTGGAATAAGGTGAAGTCCCAAGACAGGAAATAAACTCTTATCACCCTCAATGAATAGCTGAGATCCCTCATCAAACGCTACAAAGTTAGCTGTGAGAACAGATTTGGAGCACATAGTAAAGACAACCACAGTGCCTTATACAGTTATGTAAAGAACCTCCATGGCAATACCAAGAATTGTTCTGAGGAACTAGACAATGGTACCTTCCAGACTGAGCCAACAAATAATGCCAATATACTGGCTGGCATCTTGAGTGCAAACAGTACACCTCACTCCCACCCCAAATGACCAATCACAATACCAGTACACCACCAGGTACCCAGTATTACTGCAGCACAGATTACAACACCACTGTCCAAGGCCAAGAACACAGCCTCTATGGGACCTAAGAATATCTCTGGCTGTGTTCTACATGTTTACAGAGTGACCTGGCACCTTACCTGTGTGCCCTGTTAAAGCACAGCCTCACTTCAGGCTTTGTCCCTACTGAATTGTGCACTGCTACAGTCAACCTCCCCATAAATGAGGTGTAACTACAGACCCTGGGAAATACCACCCCAACTGCCTGAAAAGTCTGTTATGTGAAGCTATGGAATGCATCATCATGCACCTAATAAACAGGGATATGGGAATCTGCAGACTCAGGATCCCTCACAGTTTACCTTTGTGAAGGGTAGGTCATACCTGCTCATTCAACCTGGTCAACCTCTTGCCATCAGTCACTTGAGCTGTTGATGAAGGCAAGATGACACCTACAGCCTAGATTGATCTTGCCAAAGCCTTTGATAACATTCCCCACTCACTAAGCTCGGAATCAGCCCCTATATCACTAGGTGGGAACAGAGGCACAAACACAGGGGTAGATTGGACATACTGCTGTCATACATTGAAACAGTTGCAAATGTCACTGGGGTTGTTGTAACATCCTTTATGAGGAATATGACGTCGGTATTACCAATAGATGTGAATATTTACTGACTGCATTTCCCAGAGTCCACAACTTATTTACCAAGGACACCAACTGTCTGGTGAACACACAAAACATGACAGGCAGACATGTGGCCAGTCTGTGGACAGTGTGCCAGTGGAGAGGTATGTCAGAGACATATCACTGTGAGTTGTGACATCACACACTTAATGCATGTCCACACAAACCCTGTCAATCTATCAATCCACCATGTGTATAACAGTACTAATGACATAGAATCTGTTCACAAATCTGGGGATATGTCCCCATGCTGGTTGGCTGTCTCCACATGTCCTGTGCTGTGACGTATTGCCACCCACTGTATGTACATCTGTAGCCCACCACCTCTGTAATTTCCATCACACAGGCAAGGAAATGGGGCAATGTCGGAACTAGCAGCAGTGTCCAGGCCCATAGCACAGTACAATGTGGGCACCTACATAGTGGTATGGCTGTAGCAATCCCCGTCATCTGCACATCTGTACAGAGGACAGACAGAAAGAAGATAGCCAACAGGTTATGCATTAGGATGCATGTATTGAAAGATACACTTCTGAAACTGAAAGGTATGCCATTACTACATGACAGCAGTCCGAAATGACATGTCCAAAGAACATAGTTACAGTTAATAACATATCAGATCAATATTCAATAGGAGATACATAGGAGATACATATAAACATACAGTTCAAACACTAGAACAAGATATCCAGTACTCAGAGCCCAGCTTTGTATGCAAGGGTGTATGGTTCCAATACTACATTATGCAATCTACCCTTACTTTAAAAAGCACTGTTAAAAGTACTACTGTAATGATACCATGTACATTAAACTATTTCTGTCAACCACTGCACTGTAGCTGGTGTAACATGCAGGTGTGACTGCATATAACTTGAGATACTACCCAAGTATGAAACAAATCCAAAGAGAACAGATTGTATATCCAGGTGTCCCATACAGTATAGTCACACCCCTTGCTACTGTAATGACAGCACATAGAAGCATATTATGTACAAGGAATTAAGTACACTTATTAAAGATGTCATTACCCTGCTATTTCACTGGTTACTAAGGCTAAGCTATGCTTAGCAGGTATAAGCATTGCTTAAATGTAAATGCTAAGCAGATTTGTGCACTGGTAAGCGAAGCCTACATGGTGTAAGTGCCTATCTGTTTAATCGTACGTTAGCGCCACCTACCATTGGGAAAACTTGCGCAACCACGCTTAAAGCTGCTCAAAACTGCTTTATTCACTCTATATCCAACAGTCCATGTTCTGCCTAGCAACAAAATAAACAGCCCTTGTAGTTCTTGAACCCAGGACCTTGCACACCATTGCCTATGCAGTTTACCAGTAAGCCATATCAGCTGTATTCTTTGAGGATGTTGTCTCAAACATGCCTTTCTTTGCAGCCAGTTTACAATAGGGAAAAGACAAGTATGCAATTAGGAAGGATTGGTATCTATAAATCTATATATCTAAATAGAAACATAGATAGAGAGAGAGAGAGTGAGATATGTACGGAGATCCATATATGTGTACAACAAAATATAGATATATTAACAATAAATACATTATATACATATATGTATATATATATATATATATATATATATATATATATATATATATATATATACATACAAACATACATATATATATACACACACAGACACACACACACACACACACACACACACACACACACACACACACACACACACACACACACACACACACACATATCTGCATACATGTCCCAAAATGCCAATACAAACATATGCTGCTGATAGACCACCTACAACCGGGGCAGCATGCACAGTTGGATACAAAAGCAGCCATGACACTCACATCTGCCCCCCCCCACAGTCCAAATAAATGAGTGGACAGTACACTGCTACAAAATCATGATACGCCATACACAATGGCCAGACATGCAACAATCTCTTAACAAAACAAATAAAATAAAAGTGCAGCAAACCCCAGAGTTAGCTGGTACAAATCCTCATATGATAGAATCCAGTAAAACGAACGTCAAACAGCCAGGCAACTGATACCAGTATACTATTTATTGTAATAATATAATATAAAACAAAAAGATAAGCGCTTTCGCTACACAGCTTCTTCAGATCTATGACAGTTGTACTCTGGGAAAACAGCCATTTATACTAAATTGACAAATAACAATCACACAATTAATTAGCACAGAGAATGCATTTAAAGAAGTATGCAAATAAATACAGCATTGCACTCAAATTCATACAAGTAATCTATATAAAAACATTTAAAATGCGCTGTGAATAAATGGATAAAGCACTACTTAAGCTTTAAAAACAGGATTATTGTTAAAAACACATGCAATAAAAAATGTATATATATATATATATTCGTATAGGTCCAAGTATTGAAATGTCTATGATGTTATCTAATGAACATGAATACAATATTTCAGTGATCATAGACTTCTTGGGGTACAAAATTATATATGTACTAATATGAGTATAGAAAATGCCATATATCATTTATGTTCAGAATCAATGGCTAAATGTAATGTGTACTTATGACAGTTGTGGGAAAAAATCTCAAAAAACATAATTTGACCACTACTCAAATTGTCAACTGTACAACATTCATACCACCCATACTCTAGTTAACTTAGCATTCTTTATATCTACACTTGTCTACTACTCACATATATAATGTTGTACAGTTGACAATTTGAGTAGTGGTCAAATTATGTTTTTTGAGATTTTTTCCCACAACTGTCATAAGTACACATTACATTTAGCCATTGATTCTGAACATAAATGATATATTGCATTTTCTATACTCATATTAGTACATATATAATTTTGTACCCCAAGAAGTCTATGATCACTGAAATATTGTATTCATGTTCATTAGATAACATCATAGACATTTCAATACTTGGACCTATACGAATATATATATATATATATATATATATACATTTTTTATTGCATGTGTTTTTAACAATAATCCTGTTTTTAAAGCTTAAGTAGTGCTTTATCCATTTTTTCACAGCGCATTTTAAATGTTTTTATATAGATTACTTGTATGAATTTGAGTGCAATGCTGTATTTATTTGCATACTTCTTTAAATGCATTCTCTGTGCTAATTAATTGTGTGATTGTTATTTGTCAATTTAGTATAAATGGCTGTTTTCCCAGAGTACAACTGTCATAGATCTGAAGAAGCTGTGTAGCGAAAGCACTTATCTTTTTGTTTTATATTATATTATTACAATAAATAGTATACTGGTATCAGTTGCCTGGCTGTTTGACGTCCGTTTTACTGGATTCTATCATACGAGGATTTGTACCTGCTAACTTTGGGGTTTGCTGCACTTTTATTTGATTATTATCTATTTTTTCTTACCCCAGTGTCAACCTGCAGCGAGACTGAAGATTATTTATTAGTTACAAAACAAATAAAATGTCTGAACATAGCAAAGAAAAATACAACCGGCCAGTAATTCACATATGTTTATTATACTCTGGTGTCTTGGCCAAAGCCTTCAAGGGGTAAAACATCACCAGAAATACATGCCTTAATCCCAAGAAGCAATTAACAACTAATTACATAATTGAATACACAGCCTCCAATTACACTCATCATTTAACCCCTAAAGGATAAAGTATCGCAGTTAATATTAATACATTGACGTCTGTACATAACAATTGTCTTTTTATGAATGTTTCATCACACTGAGGAACAGATGTTTTTAGAAACAATACCTTGAGACCCATTACTGTCCCCATGGTGTGATTTATTCAAATGTACAGCTATAGAACTGATATATTTCTTATCAGTAATACGTCTGAAATGTTCTAACAGCCTAGTTTTAAAATATGTTTTACTGTCCCCCACATAAAATATGTTACAAGGCCATCTAATCAGCATTCTCTGTACACTTACCTCTTGAATGTACAGACTTGAACATGTTTCCCAGCCATTCCCCTCAGCAGGAATTACAGCAGTAAATAATGATAGACCAGTATGCCCATTAACCTCCTACTGTATGACATCTGGACAAAGGCTGACATAATTGGTGGAGAGAGGCCCAAATACATGGACATACAAGAAATATTGCTGTTATACACTGAGAAAGTTGCTTGTGTTACAGAGTTAGTTGTAATATATCTTTTCTGAGGGATATAAAGTCAGAAAAAAAGGATGTTACCAGCTACATAATGTAATCACCAGAGTATGCTACTGATTTGCCAAGGACAACACTTGTCTGGGAAACAGCCCATATATAACAGGCTAACCTGCGGCCATTATGTGGTTGGCCTTACATTTGAGAGCAATGCAGAGACAGAACTTTGTCAGACTGAAACCCATGCAGAATTAGCATGTGCAGACAAACCCTGTTAAACTAGCAGTATTCCAAACATATAACAACAATACTCACATTCTGCTCCTAAGTCCTGAACCTTCTCCACCATTTAGCTGGCTTGTCTCCACAAGTCTTGTTGTAACAGGCAGTAGCCCACACAACTCCAGGATGTCTTCCTCACAAGTAAAGGAAAGGGCCAATGTCCACTCATTTAAAGGAGTATGTTGCCATGACATTGGCTATTGGAAGAACTACACAGTTGCTCTGCATTCAATAAGCAAGTGGGGAACCCCAATAGGTGCACAGGCCATCACCTGGTGATGAGCATCACCTACAAAAGCCATGCTGCCACCTATTCAAACCAGTTATATCCCTGTAGTGCACAGGGATAGAGAGAGAAATAACAAATAAGACATAAAGTGGAAAAGAGAAAAAAGTAAAAAGGTAAGTGGAACATGTAAGCAAGTAATTGAATCTAGTTCTTGGTCTGTAATAATGGGAAATATGGTTTGGAGGAATATATGTCCCAACAAGACATGCTGTACTAATGTCCTGCTAAGCAGCTGGTATGGCCATAGCATCTGGCCCTCTCTGCAGTGGCAGATATCACAGACATACCTCTCAACTGTACAGATCCTCACAAAATGTCCACATTTTACAATCATGTATTTTTGTCTGTTCCTCCTGAGATCAGTACTTCACTACCAAATAGATGAGGATTGAAGTCTTTAGGTAATGACAAACACTTGAGTTTGAGACTCCTCATCCTTAAGAATATTCAATGTAATGCTAAATGTATAATTCTATGAACTTCCTATGTTTCTAACAGGAATATTTGTCTGTCCCTATTTATCCCCCCATCATTTTAGGCATTGTCCGGATGTGATACTCTTAGAGGTTGTGAGGTGGGATCACAGCTCAAGAGCCTGACTCACCCTGGGAAAGGACGGCTCATATATGAAACCTGCAGGAGTGTCTGTCAAACAGTTGTGACTGTGCCACCCCTAGGCCAGTTAATTAGATGTTTTCCATATCCATGTTACCTGTGATTATGAGTATGACACATTTGCCTTGTAAAGCTACGACACCTATAGAGGGCATTTGCATAGTAGAGTACTGTTGCAGGCATGTGTGTTGAACTGCATGTGATATATTGACTTAATAACCTTCAACTGTACAGTGTTCTGCTGGACAATAAGCTCATTTGTGACTGCTATCTGTAGTCACATACACATATACCTGTGCATGTCACCCAAACCATTGGCAGGTCTGTGAGCAATGGCATTGTAACATAATAGCCTACCTATGACTATTGAACATCTTCAAGGTTATCACAGTGATGCCAAACCCTACTGTGCAATCAGCATACCAATGTATGGTGCAGCTATATTAATAAAGTATCAATACTGATGTCACTTTTGACACCCATTTATGTATGCCATTGTCCAGACATACTGCTGTAACAGGTTAAGTATGATTGAGCAGCAAGACTGTAAATACAGTGTGCCATAATTACATTCAATAGAAATGTATACCAGGTATCCCCTGAGCACATGTATGTATGCATATGTTCAGCTGGAAGGCACAGTGCTAATCGCATGGGTTTCAAGCAGTCAGGTAAATAGGTTGTGCATGTTGCACATGTGTGTTATATCAGTGTCAGTGCATACAACAGACATATATGTGTGCAGCTACTGGTGGTTGCATTGCCCTGACACTGATGTAGGTATTGGAGTAGGCATGATTATCAGGTATTAATCAGAGAAGTGCCCACCTTTGTTATGAGCCTCTGTCCATGTCTACCACTACCAGCTATATTAACACCTATATACAGTGGATATCATAAGTGCACACTCCCCTGATGGAATGCCAGGTTTGTGTGCTATATGACAATAAGACCACAGAAAATCATTTCATAGTGTTTCTCATCTTGAATGTGACCCCTAACCTGTCCAATTCCATTGCAATACAATCAAAGGTGTTTCTAGGAAGGTGAGCAACTATTGCCTAGTGAAGATGTGCCATGATGTTAGAGTCCAGACCAAGAAGGATGAATGTTGTAACCATCTCAAGAGGTGCATACACAAGTTTAAGGGTGTACACACTCATTCAACTGGATTATTGTACTGAGTATTATTTCCATATGTTTTCACAAACCACCAAGGACAATTGCAACCATGTCTCCACATATGTTGTAAGTCTCAGATGAAACAACACAATTCACCCTGTAATGGGGGTAAAGAACACCTCATGCAATACACATATGCCATGAACATAGGCTACCTGCATCACACAGGTTAGGAGGGAACATTGCCACCCTGTCCATCTCAGTCGTACATGGAGATATGCACATCAGCCACACTCCTCCCCACAGCAATGGTGAGCATGTACATATTGCCTACCGATGGCAACAACAGCATATCTCCATGGAGCATACTAACATCAGTGTCTGCTTCCTACATGAACTCAGGCATGTGCTCAGACCTCCATCACACACCACACTCAAACACAGACCTGCCACCATCCCCACACCATCCACATGGAAGATGACCACTGTCAACCCACTACACAGAAATTAATGGAGGATAGAGGATTATGCAATCAAGTGTCCAACACTGGGGAAGAATGAGATAGCTCAGGGACAGGCATGTAATGCAAGCTGCTATACCCATGATAGCTTGGAGGTTACCTCGTTAATCTGGATTATTTTCAAGTAATATCCACTGTTGACGTGAATTTTGACAACCGCACGAGGTCCTGTGACCTTTTCCTGTTCATGTTTTCCAGGTAAGATGCAGAGTGCTTACCTACTAGCATTCTCTGTTGGGGAAACATACATCATCACCCAATATTTGATTGGACATTATGCCCTGTCATGTGGACGGAGAGCAGAATATGTGCGAGAGAGGACTGCCCTGTTGTGCAGTGTGGTCCACAGGGTAAATGATGCTGGACTGCACAGCAGAACTTACGTGCATGTGCAGCATCAGGCCACTGACCTCAAATGCCATGCCCATCAATGGGCTGCTGCTGTAACAAGGGACCGGCTAGACACAGGTGGGGACCCAGCCATCCAGCCCCCACTGACACCCACCGAGGAGCTCCTCACCACACTTGGGCCACCCCTGAACGCACAAGCCATGACGCTGAGGAAAGCATTGTGGAAGTAGGTTGCACACACACACACACACACACACACACACACACACACACACACACACACACACACACACACACACACACACACACACACACACACACACACACACATACATACACACACTGGATGAGGAGTGTGCAGGTAAGGGCCCAGTGGAGATTAGTACACTAATGTATCAGACATACATCTATCTGTATTGTATCTACATGCATGTGTCAGGTCCAATTTCAGTTGTGGATGAGATTTTCGAATGCACAGAGGTGCACATCTATGGTGAGGACAGGACATTGTGGATTATTGCGGTTAGCACTGTAGATGTGCAGACATGCTGCATCCATCCTATACCATGGCCACATGTGTGTCTGCTGACAATAACCCCCTCTCACAACTACCTAAGACCCTCTGGTCTGCATATGGCACAGCAGCCTGTAGCTGGTGGGCATTACATTGTTCTGTTGTTGCCTGGCAATACCCCAGATATGCGAAGCACATGCAATTTTCCATGCACACAACTATTAATAATAGCTATATTGCTTTATGTAATAGATATATTGCTTGTTCACTTGTGCGGGGTTAACTGTATTGCATTACAGTGGTCACCATCAGGACCTATCTAATGTGAATTCAACATTCCTTTAGCATACCAAACAACTTGTCAGTGCCAAGACGTCTGGACAGAGGCCACCAAATTGTGCTAGACAAACATCTAAGGTAAAGTCATGGATGACACATTACTGGTATACAGTGCATATAAATTGTGTACACACCCCTCTTAAGATGCAAAGTGTTCCTGTTACATACTAATTAGGACCACAGTATGACAGTCCACACCTCTTCCAGCCTTTAATGTGACCCATAACAGGTACAGTTCACTTGTAAAACCAAGCATATGTACTCATGTATTGCACATACAAGGCAGGCCACCTGTGAGGGTGGCAGACATCCTATCAGTATGATGTTTCAGTCAGGTATGATACATCATGCTACCATATGTGTCAGTACACTCACTGTGGCCTATTTGGCTATAATATCACATACATGGGCATTGCTAAGGCACACAGACCACTTCCGACCACATATAGGTGGATATTCCAGACACATCTGTACAGAGGACTGTACAATGGTTTAACCTGCTGCATGTGAGTCAGATGCTGTTACCACACTATATAAAGTAATGGCAGTGGGAGGTGGTCACCAGCCATGTATGGTATACACATCAAAATAGCATAAGCCACATGTGATATGATCCTCACACACACACACACACGCAGACACACACACACACACACACACACACACACACACACACACACACACACACACACACACACACATTTGCCAGCATTAGGATTAGAACTCCTGTCTATCTAGTTATCCCTACTATAGTTCTATGCAGTTCTAAGATGAGCCACAGACCTTATTCATTTCTAACTCTTCCAAAGGTAATTCTGAGGTAGATGACATCAACAGGTCTACTAAATTGGAGTGAAGGGAAGAGTAAAGGGTAGTACACAGGTAAAAAAAATATGAGTCAGATAGTACATGATTTACACACACACACACACACACACACACACACACACACACACACACACACACACACACACACACACACACACACTTGCCCGTATTGAGATTAGAACTCCTGCCTATCTAGGTATTCCTACTACAGTGCTATGTAGTTATGAGACATGCCACCGAACTTATACATTTCCCACTCAACCAAAGGTACTTCTGAGGTGTAGGTATTCCTACTATAGTGCTATGCAGTTATGAGACACACCACAGAGCTTATACATTTCCCACTCAACCAAAGGTACTTCTGAGGTGGATGACATCAACAGGTCTACTAAATTGGAGTGAAGGGAAGTACAACGGGTAGTACACAGGTCAAAAATGGTATGAGGCAGACAGTATATGATTCACACACACATACTTGCCAATATTGGGATTAGAACTCTTGCCTATCTAGGTATTCCTACTATAGTGCTACGCAGTTATGAGATGCGCCACAGAGCTTATACATTTCCAACTCAGTCAAAGGTACTTCTGAAGTGGATGACATTAGCATGTCTACTCAATTGGAGTGAAGGGAAGTATAAAGGGTAGTGCAAGTCAAAAATGGTATGAGTCAGATAGTACATGATTCACACACACACACCTGCCAGTATTGGTATTAGAACTCTTGCCTATCTAGGTATGTCTACTATAGTGTTATGCAGTTACTGCACAGGCTACAGAGCTTTCTGAACATTTGCATAGACAAAGCTGCCGATAACTGCACAGCTGTGTAAAGGTGGCAGACTGTCTAACTTCTGTTCCACCGGTACATCATGCTAGTTCTTTCTGTCTTGTCCTTCAACTAGCATTATGGCTTGGTGCTTTTCCAGGTTATTGTATCATGAAGTGTGGCACACCTGTGAGCAGTCAGCAGTACTTGTTCATCACAGATGTTGCCTCAGTACTTACCAGTTATGTCCACCCCTCCTGGCATGTTTGAAGAGGGCAGTTATTTGTGCTTTCACCCATTGACCTGGTGCACATGTCCATTCTGGGGCACTGTTGCAACTGCTGCATGTACACAGACAACCCTCCCCTCTAAACTCCAAACACTCAGACCTGTGAGGGTTACCCATATATCACCCAATGTGGACATCTGCACTCTCCAGCAAATAATGGACTAGCAGGTCAAGAAGATTAGATCAACACCTGCACCACACCATGTGGAACACATAGCTCACCATGACACCCACTTTGACAGCCATGACATACAGTGAAAAGCCACACACCCACCTTCCCAGAGCATTCAATGGACATCTACCCAAACAGCACAGACCAGCAAGGCAGACACCCACTCAGACACCGCAACATGGCACATGCCAAGGGACACATATTTCACCTAAACAGTGTGCCCCCAACCTAAGCCCCTAAGGCTAATCACCTTGCACAATACAGTAATCATGGGTAACTCAATAATACTGAGGCACACACATCCCACTCACTAGGTTGAATATGGAGCAGGTAACAGCCACAAATCAATTGCATGCCAGGATCTTACACATGACACAGCCAGTCATGTCACTCCACAACAGCTACGAGTATCACTCTGTATCCATGTGGGTGTGAATGAATTGGGACACACCTCTCTGGACTACATGACAGGATACATGGTTGAACTTTCAGATTATGTGGTTCAGGAAGCCCTGGGCAGTGTACTGCTGTCTCCCAGAAAGATGTTGCGGTACTATCAACAGATGGTTGACTGCAACATTGGCTTACGTGTTATGTGTCATTCTCAGGGGATCCAGGATCTCTCTGCCTGGGATGCATGATTGCCAGAACCCAATGACTTGGCATGGACGTCCTACATCTGTCACCAATGGGTTGCCAGGTACTGGCTATGTGTCTTACAACCCCTATGGTGCCTTATTAGGCAGTGTTCCTAATGTTATTACCACCATAACAGCTACACATGTATGCAATCTGAGGGTCATACTGCTCAACAGTGGACACCTAACTTTCAGGATGCAGTCACTCATAGCAGTTGGAGTGGAGGACACATGTCTGCTGTAATGGAGAGGTGGTTCACAGCTTCAGACAGCAGACCTGCAGTATCAGGCTATAATGCATTCCACAGCTGTCAAGCCCCAAACATGGACCACACCACACCTCCATAGGTGGTGTTGTCTCCATATTCATTATGGAAAGGAACACCTCCAGACTAGCATCCCATCATAATGCATTGGAAATACTTTGGTACAACTGCCTTGGGGTATCCAGACCATAGCCTGCTATGGGTCCACATCTATGTCCCTAGACCGTCAATGCACATTCCTCAACACCCTGCCATCTCTGATGGTCCAATGCAACACTGACATAGTATGAGTTTTCAACTATCCCTCCATCACCTGGGGAATGCAGGCAATCACCAGTACAATGGCCCAACACTTCTGGGATTCATCATTTCCATTGCCCTAGACCAGTTCATACTGACCCGTGGTAGAGGATGCAACAACCTTCACCTGTGCTGACCACTTAAATATGGGACCCTTGCTCATCCCCAGATGTCAGTAACTGCATGGTGAAATTCACATAGGCTGTAATCAACATGGAACTCAACATGTTAGCCACCCCCCCCCCCAGAAAGATAACCACCTAGCAAAAACTCTCCAAAGCTGACTTTGCAGCCATAAAAACAGGGGTGGATGTCTTCACTGCACCCATGGCAATGGGATGTAGCTGGATGACTGTGGAATCATACACATAGGCACTGCACAAACACATACGTGAATGCATGGTACTAGCCAGAGCCAACAGAACCCAGATAATTTCCTCCAAACACTGGAAGACAATATAATGATCCCCTGCCATTACTGAAGTTTACGTCAGAAGGAGGACACTGTTGCAGGGAAAGGTGGTATCCCATGACTGTTAAACTCCCTTATTAGCCTCAAACACAACTTTGGATCCCTCATGGAGTCCCCGACAGGCATGTATGGCAGCAGAGATGTAGCAGACACTGATGACAGTCACAAAATCCTTGATAGTAACATTAACAACCTCCACAGCATTAAACACAAGTGCTGCAAGTTACTGCACAAAGCTAATACCTATCCTGAGACAACAGATATTGGCCACAGTCTTGGCAACACATTCAGTGCCAGCTTTACCCCTCTCTCCCCCCACAAGTGAAATGCTGAGTGAATGTGTTCTCACATGCTATATCTCATGTCCATTTTAGGCATCTGTGTGTCACCCGGATGTGGTCCTGCAGCAAAGCCACAGGGTATGGCAGTGTGGTGACACATCTACCCTTTCATAGGCAGGGTACAGTATGTGCATGGTAATTCCTGGTCTGTAACACAGTGATTGCATATGCCTCACAGATTATAGGGCTGAGGGTTGCACATAGGTACATGTTGATGTACAACATCTGTTGTAGAATGGAGAATAGTACATGTTCTATTTTGGACACACCTCTGATTGCTAATAACCACAGCCACAGGGGATATTCATTAACCAAACACACTGGCATTACTATTCACACACACACACACACACACACACACACACACACACACACACACACACACACACACACACACACACATTTACAAGTACTGAGATCCGTAGGTTCATTTCTTCATAGGTGTGTAATAGGTGAATGGGCCTGAAGGCTCTACAAGGCTAGCCCAAGGAAATAAATTGGCATCAGGCCACATGACAATAGTCCCCAGTGTGGCTCATGAGTATAGTCACTGGAGTGGTCCCCAGGGGTGGGTATTGTATACCCATCCACTCATCCAGGTTTGTATTGTGGGTGGCCAGTGATATGCACTGCTTCCCATGTATGTGATCTATTTTCCATAACATGGACAGTGTCTGGGTTGTGCACATGTCCCACATGCATGTTCTTTGATGTGTGGAAGTGTGCTTGAGGTCTCTGGGGCATGTTGTTTGGACAGATTAGTATCTTCTGATGTAGCATTCCTGACCTCATTTGGTGAGACCTGGCTATGTAACTGAGGTAGTGATTACACCTACATTGACAGTATGATACGGGTATTCAGTGGAGTTAGTGGTGTCTGTCCATACAGCGCATGTGTATAAGGCATGGTATTCCCTTTGTGGGGTATGTTTGCAGACTCTACAGTTGCTGCATGGCAAAAGGGCCACTGCACACATTATCTGAGCTACTGAGGGGATGGAACAGGGTGCCATGTCCTTTTACTTGCTGGATAACACACACTCAGTCAAGAGATGTAACACATCAAATTACTTTCTGATGTCAGTGGCACTGTTGTGGTCAACAGGCATGTAGTCCACTGCAGTCATACCGTGGGTATTATCTGTGAGGCAATATGCAGGCAAACTACCAATATAGTGTTTGTTGCCTAGCCAAGTGTGTTTGTGTATGATGCATGGGTGGAGAGTGGTGGCTGAGTAATAGAAGGGTTGCATATGCTGTTCAGTAATCCATACTGTCACATTTAGGGCTGTGGATTTTCTACACCAACCTCTCTGGTTTTTGCATCTGTTGGCTTTGTAATGTGGACATTGTGACATATACTATGTCCTCAACATAATAATTTAGCAAAACCCGCAGTCCAATGGATCCTGTTATTACATAATCACACTAACCCCCACACAGGATACTGATGACACACACACACTTGCCAGTATTGAGTTTCAAACACCTATCTAGCTATATATTGCTATTACAGTGTATCACATGCGCCACGGAGATTATAGGATGGATGTTGCCTCAAGGTACTTCTAAAGTGAGGAACATCACCAGCCCTTGTAAGTAAATACTGGCATTGGGTGATGTAGTGGATGAGAGATTCCAAAAAAGATTTTACCCTACACACACATTTATATTTGCCAGCAGTAAGGTTCAAACCTCTATATAACTGTCTTTTCAGGTCATTATGTTATGCATTTACCACATGCACCACTGACCTTACATGGGTTAGAGTTGGCAACAGGTACTTCTAAGGTGGATGATATCTGCAGGACTGCTAAAGTCAGGCACTGAGATGTGTACTGGATGTAAATGGGGCCAAAATCTTTGAAGTACGGACATACATATGTAGACATATATACACACACAAACACTTGGCAGGGATGAGATTCAAATCCATACTTATGAAGTTATTGCTACTACATTGCTCCGCAGTTATTGCACAAGCCATATTATGTTATGTTTGCCTTAGATATGTGTATGTATTCCTATCCAATGTGTGTGTGTGAGGTATCAATGGTGTACAATTTGGTGTGTGTGCACAGACAGCTGTGAATAACCAATAACTGTAGTCCACGTTGTTGTGAGAATCGGGCTTCATTTCTCAAAGTGTAGGAGCATCCCCAGTATGGCCTTCTATATTGAGTGTGTGCATCCATTCCAGGGAGGGTTGGACTCCATTTCAGGGTTTTTTGTGCTACAGCTACACCTAGCAAACTGTTTCTGCAGGATATCTGTAGATAGGTTGCCAATATGGAGACACAATGGGCTTAACATACAGGGGATACTGTAACTATTGCTGTCTGTGCTGCTTGTGTGACATGTTTGGTTGTAGCATAGATATTCTGACATACATACTGTTTTACACTGTGATGTGTCATGTCATCAGCTACTGACAGTTATCATTCTTTGCTCACAGTTATTTACTATGAAATATGAGATGAATACAGCTGAGACCAATATTCTGAGGCATATAGACTACACATTCTGGTACACACCTGTCATTGTGGAGGGGTAGCTACAGACAATAGACTGCTGGTTCTGTGTAAATGGTGCAGCACCTTGTTAGTATGCTGGCTGGGGTTCCCCTCCTTGTGCTTTTTTCAACTTCAAGGAATGGCCATATCCTGCTGGGGCCATATCTGTCAGCCGTACAGATACACCCAGGTTATCCAGAGGCAGGACTCTTATATCTGGTCAGTTTATCTTCACATTGTGGTTTACGAGTGGTTTTGTGGCTATTCATTCATGGGTTTGCAGTCGGGAGTAGTATGGGCAGATATTAGAGTTTCAGACTTCACACACTCCATGACATCCATGCTTCTGCACCCCCCTGTGTTATTCTTTCCTCCACCTAACATTTGTAAGCAATATCTTGGAGGTATCCCTATAGTTGGGCCTTTATCCCAGTAGTATTTATGGTCTGATCCACAGTCCTTGCAGTAGGACATGGGGAGGCATGCTCCTGGCATTTGTCAACATGGCCTTGCATTTGTTTTCTGTTTACTGTTAGGCTGTTAGTTGAGATTCCCTGACATTCCATACGTTGGCACTATGGGTGAGGCATGGGCCTTTGCCAGAGGACTGTAGGCCATTTGTGAGTGCTGCAAGTCATGTGTTACTGCATTTCTACATGGGATTATGGGGGAGTGCACACCTGCAGACTTTAACATTTGAAATGATTGTACTGGTATGGTTATTCTGTTGGCTTCCATTTCATATTGTATTGTGACCTATCATGCAGACAGGAGGCATATCAGTGGAGTACACATGTTAGATCCTAATAGCATATATTTCAATTTCAGAATTCTTACCCTTAAGAACTGGAATGCAACTGCCAGACCTGTTGTGGTATGTCTGTGTAGGTCTGGTGGGGGGGGGCTGTTCACCATTGCTATCATTTGGGGGCCTTAGCCCAGCCTTTCTTCATGGTCATCTACACCTGTCCTGCTGGGTGACGCTGGTGGTGAATATGTGACCTTCATTGACATCCATGCGTGTGACCTATTCACACCCACAGTTCTTTGGGCCATCACATGTATTACAGTGGGGGATGTCACCTTGTGTAGTGCTGCCTAGTATCTTGACACCAGTATTTGGTATGAATTTCCTGCTGTCCCATATAGCTGCCTGCTGCTATCCCATTCAGCCACCCAATTCCCTTGCATGCTTACATCCATATCATACATACAAGTATGAGAATATACTACTCCATTCAGTAATTGATAGGAAGAGTGACTTACCTTGTTGCTGGGCCAGTATTGAGGACAGTGCTGGAGGTCTGACTATGTTGGATTCACATAGTACACTCCCTGTGCATGGTAAAGCTCAGGTAGTGTCATGTTTGGCATCCCTTTTACTGTCTGTGTGAGTCGGAGAGAGGTATCATTCCCTGGGTCCCTATAGTGTCAATGTGTGTGCTATGCGTTGCCTCTTTGCCAAGGCCTGGGCATACTGTACACACCTCATTCTGCCTACATAGGCAGGCTCAGGATGTTCCTCCTTCGAGTCCCTCTGTGCCTGTGCTGGCCTTGGCAATGTTGGGGGGGCTGTTTGGCCTTGCCCCATGCTGTTCCTGCCGCAGCTGTTTATGTAGGATCATATTGTGTAGCATGGCACATACTATGAACATTTATGTACCTATAGCTGGAGAGTACTGCAAGACTCCACTGGATATGTCAAAGCAGTGGAACCGTGACTTGAGCATCCCAAATACATGCTCTACAATGATCCTGGTTTGTGAGTGTGTCTCATTATAGTGTTCTTGTTCATGTGTGTGTGCATTTCTGATGGGTGTCATCAGCCAAGGCTCCAGTGCATAGCCAGCATCCCCCTCTAGTTGGCCATATGGGATGTCCCCCCTGGCAAATGCCTGATACAGCTGTGAGCAATGCCAGATGTGGGAGTCATGATAGCTTCCAGGGCTGTCAGCACACACATTCATGATAATGCCCTGGGCATCACACATGGCCTAGCAGTTGACAGAGGGGAAGCCCATGTAGTTAATGTAGACCCACTCACTGGGTGGTGCTTTGATGTGGATGTGCATGCAGTCTATAGCACCAACTACTTCAGGGTATTCTGCTATATGGTGGAAGAGAAGCATACATCTGGTCAGCACCTCACGGGCAGTGGGGAAATATATGTGCTCATTGGCATGTTGTGTCATGGCATCCAGGAACTGGTAGAGTACCCTGGATGCTGATGCCTGTGAGACCTCCATGATATCCCCAGTTGGTCTTTGGAAGGTACCTGTGGCTAGTATTCTTAATTCTAGACATACCTTGGTATCCACTGGGATGGGTTCCCCTCTATTAGTTCTGTGTGTAAGGAGTAGCTGGCACAGCTCAATTATTTGCTGTAGAATGTCCCTGTCCACCCTATAGCACTTTACTATCTCAAGTTCATGTAGGCCCTGGTAGGTTACCTTGGGTCTGTATACTCATCTACTCCTCACTTTGGGTCGGTTGTCAGCATTCACCTCTTCACCACCCTAAGTCTCTAGCACATATTGATGGAGTAAAGCAGCAGCAGGCTCTAACATTTTTAGTTATTTTTGCCAGTTAAAAATCCCCCATCTGTGTAGACTGATGGTGTAGAGTTTGTGGGAAAAAACAGTCTGTAGGGTGTTTGCATAGTTTATATTAGTGTGCTGGGCTGCTGCATGTGTAATTTGCTGATTCTGATACATTCCACCTGCCAGCTACACTAGTTCTCCTTGACTGCCTTCCTACCACTGTTTCCCCTTCCCACTTCCTCCCTATTTAAGCCCCGAGGCACGCCGTGCATACCTGGTGCACAAATGTAAACAGTTCTGCTATTTCCTCTGTTTTTTTTTGTTTTTGTTTTTTTAGCTAGTGTAAGCTCTTTTAAGCAGAAATGGCCCTGCCTGGATGCGAACACACTCTGCATTTCATGGAATAAGACAATACAACCTCAGACATACCCCTCTTACTTAGCTGTGCTTAGCTAAGGGCAAACAAGGGCTACAGAGCTCCATTGAACTTACAGCGAGCATGACACACCCCCTTATGATGTCATTTTGCTGTTATACTTGCACTGTTGTATTACTGCACCTACATGGTTAGTTGCAAGCTGGCACTTTGAGAAAGTCTGTGATTCAGTATAAATCCCCTCATTTGCATACTCCAGTGTGTACATCCTTAGTTACTGCACTTAGATGGACCCTTTCCCCTTGACAACCACTGCTCCCTCATATTTTTTACATTCTGCATGCCATTGACTATAATGGCAAAATGCAGAATTATCTTAAAATTGACTTTTCTCATTTTTTTTAAATTTTCGGCACTATCCCATTTATGCGCTGCTTAAACAGCCGTGATTGGCCCAAAAAAAAAAGTTTAATTTAAAAAAAAAGTAAACATTTATCACTACCAATGGCCTTATATTTGGCCATTGGCATGTGTGTTTGACTGTAATATATGCTTTCCATGAGCTGTCCTGCCCACGTTTGCTCAGATGCAGAAATGTATTCAGTTACTATCTGAATACATTTCTGCTCTGACACTGTTCCTGCACAGAGTCCGGCCAGCTTTGTGTTTCACAAAATCATCTCATTTGCATGGTTTTTAGCAGCAAACAAAGTGATTTGCATCCTGCACGGCTTTCCGTGCAGGAACAGTGTAGGGACACTCATGCATGTGAAAACGGCACTTTCCTAGATCGCTTGGCGGCCATTTTCTGTGCAGGAGGTCCTACACTGTTCCTGCACAGAAAACGGCCATTCCTGATTCCCAGGGCCTATCATCCAGGCAGTCAGTTAAAGTTGATTCATGTCTGGGTGCATCAAACACCTCTATCCTTGTGTGAGAAGATCCATTCTGTGAAGAAGCTTGTGGTAATTGCCCCTGGTTTCCTGGTCCAGAATGTAGTCATCACAGTTACTTTGGGGGATTCAGAAATACCCTGGATATTAATGGAGAGGGTAGAAAAGTATACAGGGACATTCCTGTTAAAAGAAAAGAAAAGAAAAAAGACATCTGTCTTCTGGGCCATATTCCATGAAGTCCTGGAACAGAGTCTTGCCAGTTGATTGTTCAAAGAGCAGATAAAGAGGGCTACTAGAGGGACTCCCCACAGATGGAATAAATCTTGAAAGATCCCCTAATCTAGTTTCCATTGATGAGGGTCTGTCGTGGTTTTGCTCAGCTTATCTGCCACACAGTTTTGTTCTGATGGAATGTAGGATGCCTGTATTGTGAGAATGTCCTGTGAAGCTATATCCCAAGCTATAGTTCCCCATACTAAAGGGGTGGCGTAAGCCACAAAACTATGGGCTAGGCTTGTAAATGCCCTCGGGCAGATAGCCTAGTATGAACCTATGAACCTATGAACCTATGAACATGGCTAGTCTGTAAAGGGGTTATGACCCTGGTCCCCTTTGGTTGATGATGTACTACATAACTATGGTATTATCTGTAACCAATTGAAGAGGTCCCAGGAACCAAAGATGGTTCAGAGAACTGAGTGCCTTGATCAGGGCAAGCATCTCCTCGATATTTATGTGCTTGTGTCTGTCCTTGGCATCCCACAACCCCTGCACATTTACCTATCTTGAAACTGCTCCCTAAGTAAAGTTTGTAATGTCTGTGGTTGTGGTAACTGCTTTGAAACTGGGAGGAAGAAGAAGCAACATAGATATCTGTTGTCCTCACCAAAGGATTTCTCTTTTGGCAAACCCCATCACTGGGACGTGAAAAGATAAAGGGTGTTGATTTTGAGACCAAAGAGATGTCAGATATCACTGTATCTTTCTCAAGTGAAGTCTTGCCATAGGTAGCAATAAGAATCATAGATCTCATGAGACCCAGAATCCTGTTTCCTTGCAGTGACTGAAGTCTGAGTGGAAAAAAAAACTTAAAAATAGTTCTATATAAAGATCTGTTTTTTTTTTTCTGTGGAAGAAAAGCTCTTTGAATTGAGGTGTCTAATTGATTTCCCAGGAACACAATCCTGGGTGAAGGATTCAAGAAAAACTTTTGAATGTTCTCTTGGAATCCCAGTTTGTGTAAGAGATCTCTCACCCAAGAGAGACAGAAAGATTCTTAACAGTTTGAAAAAGACTCTGCAAAGATAAGCAAATCATCTAAACATGGAAAAATGTGGATACCCTGTAGCCTGCAAAGAGCTATAACTGGAACTTAACACTATGTGAACACTCTTAGTGCAGTGGATAGTCCAAAGGGTAAGGCAGAGAACTGGTAATGTGATCCAGACACACATAACTTTGAGAGATGTGATGATAAGCATCTTTTAAGTCTAGTGTTGCCAAGAAACTTAAAAGAAAAAGAAGGGGTAACAAGTTGTGAAGTTACATTTTGAATTTGGGCCCATCACAAACAGGTTTAGGAAAGAAAGATCCAGAACTGTTCTCCAAGAATTTTCTTTTTTTGACAATAGGAACATCGCTGAATAAAAAAAAAAAATCCTTCCCCATCTGGGAAGGAGGAACTGGCTCTATCACTCTTTGGAACAGCATGTGATAAGCTGATAGAAACAAGAGTCTGCTCTGGAGAATGAGGAATCATTCCCTGGAAAGGAGAAAATCCCTTCCATTGCTATCTGTAATCTTGATGAATGATTTTCAGAACCAATTTGTCTAAAGCTATCTGTTGCCAACACCAAATGGAGATTCAGACTTTCTGGAATAAAAAAGGGGTCAGGGTAGGAGGGGTTTACAAGGTCTCTTGAATAATCATTCCGACTTGTTGGGCTGTCTTTGTTTTTGGGAGGTTTGAGACTTATTTTTGGAACCCCCATGCCATTTCCTCTTAAAAGTCTGTCTGTATTTTGTTGAGACCATTTATTCATTTTTTTTTTTTGCCAAAATTAAATGAGGAGATAGACAATTTCTTGGAAAAATTGGAAAAGGGTGGCTGAAAAATCTTAGAGATTCCCTGGATCAGTTAGTATATCTCATCAAACTTTTTGATCACCTCTGCATGAGAGGGGCCAAACACTAAATCTCAATCCAAGGAAGAATGTAAAATCCCATTTTTAACATAATCTTGGAGATTCTAGAATGCAGCCATCCAAAGCTCCTCAAAACAGCATCAGTGGCCATAGCCCTGGAAGAAGTAGCTACATAGTCATACACACACTGCAAACAATGAGTAGTAACCTGTGCAATAGAAAAAAATACATTATTTAAAGCAGATTCTTCCTTGAAAGAAGAAACTACAGATAAAACATTCCTTATACTTTCACAATTTGTCATAACAACTTTAAACATATGACACTGACAATTCAAAATTCTGAAAATCAAAGTTGCAGAAGTATACACTTTTTCCTCATATCTATCAGTAATCTTCCCATCCTTATCAGAAAAATTAGAATTGGAAATTAAGTATTTTGCTGCAGTGAGGTCAACTAAAGCAAGAGCTGCTGGGTCGAGTTTGCAAACAATGTATAAACATTTAAGACTGAGAAACTTTATACACCCTAGCTGCCTTTTTAGGGGCAGCTGGCTGACTATCACAAAAAGCATCCTCTAAAGCTGACAGAACAGGAAGAATGAGTGTAGCTTCTGGAAAATCAACAACTCAGAATATTTTCTGATGGACTGAGAAACCTCAGTGTTCTCCCATTGAAAACATTGGCTCATTGTAGCAATAGTCTAAGAGAAAGAGAACCACCCAGAAAAAGAATCAGAAACTGAACTGTCCTCTGAGTCTGAATCAGAAATCTCAGGAAAAAACTCTGTTTTCATCTCTGCATCTTCTTGTTCAGATTCAGAATCTTGATTTTTTTTTTTCAGGAAAAGAGGAATCCCTCTTTCTTTTACCAGAAATTACTTTTCAAGAAGGATCAATAGCCTGAATTAAACTCTAAGAACCAGTAAACTGCTACTATCCAAAAAAAATTTGAGCAGGAGTAGACACATTCTTGGTTTTCTGTTTCTTTTTGACTGTAAAAATGGTGCCGGCTGTGTTACTAATGGGAGCAGCAGCTTCCCCAGGGAGGGGCACAGCATTCTGACACGACAGGGAAACCTTCCCTGTTCCCTCTCCCACAACTGGTGAGTTCCCCTCCCTGGCCAACAGAGGGGATACAACAGCCACAGCGGACATGGCTATAGGTGTTACACCAAATGATCCGGGATAAAAGATAAGTGGTCTGAGGTACAACAAATGGCCACAGCAGAGTCAACCACCTGCAGCTGAGGCAAATTACTACATTTATAGGTACTAAGTCACACTCACCTCCTCCCTCATCCAATCAACATATCCTCCCCACCAATAATTAAATACCCTTTCTGTCCAACCCCTACATCTACTCCACCCCTCTCACTCCACTAACACAATCATTTTAATATAACCATCCTACACCTCCTTATCCTATACTTGCCCTAAAACTTATTATATATATACATATACACTATGCCTACCAAACCAGCAACCTTTCTAACTCTAATACTAACCCTCATCTCCTTATCCTATTTATACTATCTTACCAGACTTTTTTCTGCCAATCACACTCCCCTATTTCATTCAACTATCTCATCCTGCTTACAAACCCCACACTCCTCCACCTGCATATCCCCTAGCCTCTACTCCCTCAATAACATAATGCTCTTCCACTATAAATTCATATCTCATCCCAAAAAGAATACTACAATCTATACTAGTCCCATCTTAATAAACCATATGTCCTATAAGCCATATACTAAGCAAACTAAATACCTCTTCTCCCACATTTGCCACATTATCTCTATCCTTGTCTCTGAGTTATACATCCAAACCTTGCCCCCTCTCCCTCACACGGCTCTACCTCCTCATCTCACCCCCCACTCGACTAGCAAATCCCTCTATTTCACAGAATTAAATGCTCAGAGCATATGTAACAACATCCCTAACCTCCATGCCTGGCTTCTCCACAACAGACCCGATATTCTTTCCATCTCCAAAACCTGGCTTAAATCCCACATAAAAGACTTAGAATTGATTCCATCCAACTATTGCATCATCAGAAATGAAAGAACTCATAAAAAAGGGGGTGATGTCACTCTGCTGTACTCCTCATCTCTGTTAGTTACCCCTTACTCCAAAGCTATCCCCAAATTTGGTAATGCTGAACTAATCCCAGGCCTTCTTCACATAAACAAACATAAATCAATCTGTATTGTCACCCTTTACATCCCTCTTGGAGACAATGTCCCACTCCTTGAGAACATTCTCTCTTGGTTCTCTGTCACTATCTCTAATGAAACTATAATCCTGGGGGATGTTAACATTAACTGAGACACGATTCAATCTCCAACTTACTCTCTAAATATAAATCTCTTTAACTTCACTCAACTTATTAACTCCACAACTAGACCTTCCAAAGACTTCCTCTCTGGCAGCACTCTAGACTGGATTCTAGTCTCTCATCCCCACTATAGCTCCAATAGCGGCACCCTTCCAGACCCGCTAGGAGATTACCTTCCCACTTTTGCACATCGTCTCCCCTCCTTCCTACCTCTATCCCACACCTACACCTCTACTTGGTCTCTAAAAAATGTTAACCCAAATGCATTCTCAGATGCACTAAAAAAAACTAACTGGAAACCACTAAAAACGTTATCCCTGGAAAATGCTATTACTTACTTCAATTCAACCTTCTTAAACTTGCTAGATTCTTTTGCTCCCTGGAAAACTAAACGCATAAAAGCTAAATCCATCCCTTGGCTAACTAAGAATACCTCAGCCACCATGCAACTCCATGATAAAGCTAGGAAACACTACCATAAAACTAAAACTACTACGTCCCTTAATGAATACAAAACACTCCGCAACAAAGTAAAAAAAAAGTCATTATCTCAGACCGCAAAGCCTGTTTTTCCTCTCTCCAAACAAATCACAATAAAAACCCTGAAAAATTCTGGGATGGAATCTCCTCTCTCCTCAACACAGGTAAAAAAGAAAACCCCTGCCCTGACCCAAATGCTTCTGACTTGGAATTAGCCACTCAGTTCAACTCATTCTTTGATGACTTCATATCTAAACATACATCTTCCTTCACTAATAATCCTGTTTCCCCAACACAACCTCCATACTTCCCCTCCTCCCCCAGTACGTCTAGCTTCCAACCTCCTCCCTTCTCCATAAACCCTATCCCCATCTCTACCATTAAAAAACTTCTTCTAAAATTGAAACCATGCTCCACTGCCCCTGATGAAATACCATCCTACTTCCTAAAGATAGCCTCAGAAGCCATTGCGTTCCCTATGTGCAGCCTAATAAAAGAATCAATTTCAGAATGCCATGTTCCCCAGCTCTGGAAAAAGCCTATATTATTCCACTCCATAAGGGGGGCAACAATAATGACATCTCCAACTTCCGTCCCATTGCTATCTTATCCCCTATTTCAAAACTTCTCTAAAAATGCATCCACCTACAACTTCTACCCTATCTTATTAATAATAACCTTCTTACTCCCACCCAACATGGATTCCGACCCGGTCACAGCACCACCACCGCTCTCCTCTCCTTCCTAGAAACCATAAACAAAGCCCAAGACTCTGGTCATATTTTATCACCCTCCTCTTAGACCTCTCTAAGGCCTTAGCCACCATCTCTCACAATCTTCTCCTTACTAAACTCAGCAAACTAAATGTATCCCACTCCTCTATTAACTGGTTCACCAGTTACCTATCAAATAGGCAACAAGCAGTTAAGTGGAAATAAACTACCTCACCATTCCTAAACACTCCCACAGGTGTGCCCCAGGGCTCAATTCTAGGTTCCCTTCTATTCAATATTTTCATCAATGACTTCTACCATGCCATCCCTAATGCCAACCTCATCCAATACTCCGATGACTCAACCATAATCTGCTCTGCTACCTCCATTTCCTCATTAACAAAATTAACCCAAGACACGTTCTCCTCTACTGAACAATGGATGCTAGACAACCATCTAGCACTAAATGTTAACAAGACTAAACTAATTATATTTCCCCCCTCTAAAAGCATTACCCTAGATGAAAACTCATTATCTATCACCAGCTGAAATAACCCTCTTCTTGAAACAGTCTCCTTTGCTAAACTATAGAGGTGGGAGGGTGGTCTAATGGTTAAGGTGTTTGCCTTATAAACAAAAGGTGCAGGGTTTGAGTTTCACAAGGGATAATTGGCTAGGCTTAAAATGGCTCACAAGGGCAGTTAGCTTAGTTCTAACCTAGGAATCCTTGTTGATCACCAACTAAAGTTCAATACCCATCTACATGCAAACATCAAAAAAACTCAGAAGAAACCTGGCATGCTTTACCAGCACAACCATTTCATCTCTCCCTCCACCAGGCTTGTTTTTGCTAACACATATTTTATCCCTTCCCTCCTGTATGGGGCATCCATCCTTACTAACCTGCAAACCTCCCTCAAATCAAAACTTTCCTCATGTTACTATAAAATTTCAAAATTCGCAACAGGCCACAGATCAAACACCCATCACTGCATCTCCCTACGCCAACTGAACTGGCTTGAGCTACCCAATTATCTTACCTACAGTCAACTCATCCAAGCACATAAACTTATTTTTAGTCCCTCTCTCTGCCGCTCCCTTGCCTCTGCCTTCCAAATGTACCTTCTTAACAGATGCCTGCGATCCAACTTCCAAAATCTAATAGAACTATATAAATCTGCCCGCCCTCCAGGGAAACATTTTCTATCCTTCTGCCTAGCACATCACTGTAATTCTCTCCCACCTCTTATCCGTGTCACAAACAGTCTCTCTACCTTCAAAACTTTACTTCACTCTCACTTAATCTCACAACGGGAATGCTCTTGCTCCCATCCTTCATAACTTCCTTGACTATACTCATCTTTATACCTAACATATCTGCTAATAGCCTCCTACAGCCTCGTAATCTCTGCTACAATTATCATCATTATCATAATTACCATACTTTAGTTGTAACTTAATTTGTTTGAAAAGATTTTTCATGCATTTGCCCCCTCAAATGCCAATTTTACTGCAACTGTTGTTACCTTGCATTTTTTTCTAACTCTCATTTATTAACCTATAAGTTTTTACAATTTTTGAAATTTTGTGATTTTGTAATTTTTGTAATTTTCAATATCTGTATTTTTCTGGAGCTTTTCTCCCCAGGACTCCATTGAAAACGGGCTCCTTGCGGCCCAGTGGACCATCCGGGTAAACAAACTCAAAATAAATAAATAAATAAATACATAAATAAATAAATAAATAAATTGCTAGCCTGCTATGGTGGCAAAGGCTGTTTGCTTAATTTTTATTTTCTTTTTGTAGCTGGAAGAAGGACCAACCACGGGACCATTAATTCTGCACCATGGTGAAATAGAAAATGGTGCATCTTTACATGATAAGACAAGCATCATTTGCCACTAAACACTACAAGGTCTACAAAACTTATTTTAATGGGCTCTATATTGAAATGCAACAGTCTAAATGTCAGGTGCCGTAAAAAGACCTAAAAGCATGAGGAAAGTGAATCTCAAAACTTGCTTTTCTCCTTAAAACCTTTTTTTTTTTTTTTTTTTTGCTGGACAAGACAAGCCCCTCACCCACCAAAACTTATATATACCAACTCTGAGATCACCATACCTTGGAAAAAAGGGAATAGCCCAAGATATGGTATCTGAGACTTAGTATATGTAAGTGTGTTTTTTCTGCCATTCAGTCTCTATATTTCAGGACTCGCTCAAACAGGTCCCAACATTAAAAATGATTCCTACTTTAATGATAGAAAAAGCAGTAAAAATCACTTTAAAACACTATGCTAGCCCAAAAAAAGTAAATAAACACATTTTTTCCACAGAAAAAATGTTTTCAGTTACTTTACACTACTTTTAAAGTGACAGAAAAAACAAGTGATCCATTTAAAAGTATGCTACTGTCTGGAGACAAGATGTTAAAACACAACAGTTCTAGGTTCAAAATAACTTTTCTGAAGAGAAAAGTAATAAAACATCAACAAAATTAAGAAAATAGAAGTTTTTTTCTCCAAAGGAAACTTATCTGCCCAGTCAGTAAAAATACAAGCAGCCCGCCAATCATCGAAAGCCTCATGGGACCATACTCTTCGGCAGCAGTAAAGTTCTGAAGGGCTTTGCACCCCAGCTTTTCTTTTAGTCAGCTCACCTCAAGTTTCCTGACAGTTTGGGCATGTGGAAGGTGCCCTGAAGCTTTGGAAGCTGGACAGCTTAGCAGGATATAGCTTATATAGCTAAGGCTACTGCAGCAGTGATTAATATGATGAACATTACTTGTTACATCTAAAATTTTATGTCTGCATTATTTATTAGAATGTAGATTTCCAAACATTCCACTTTCCCCATGCCCTAAACCCTTTTCTGCTCCATATCTGCTCAAGGTTGTCTTCTTTCCTCTTCATTTATAAACCTAAAATCTAACAAACATTGATATCCTGAATAATTTTCCTATTTCATTGTAATACCAGAAATCTTGTTTCATTTTTTCTGTTGTTTAAATTGATAAATAATCATGACAAAATGTATTTTCCTTGCTTTGTATCCATTTCTTCTTTCATTCTTTCTTTTCTAAAACATACTCTGTTCCATATAGAGACTTTCTTTTTAAATGTTTCTTTACCTTCCTTTTCCTCTGTCATATCTTCTCCTGTATTTTCTTTTTGTAGTATAATCTGCCAATTTGTATCACAGTACTAGCAGCATATATATTTTGTTGACTCATTTCAGTACATATCTCTATTCCCACGTTATCCTTCACTCACAGAAATTAATTTTCCTCAGCATTAATCAAACTTTCATTATCAGAACAATTTGCAGCTCACCTTCATCATCATCACTCACATTATCAGTGCATTTTTCCTTTCCATACCCTCAGTGCAATGTACAAATGATCATTTTTCAAACGTTTTCAAACTCCTACTTTTAATTTTTTTGCAGTTTGTCCACTTTACCCCATGGAGTGCATCATATTTTGCCATACTCTATAATAAAATATGCATCACTGTCACAAAACATTTTTGCTTGCCCGAAAAATGTTATAGTACCCCCTTTCCCATCCATAAACACCACACGTGATTTAGAGTTTGGCTTCAAAACTGCCCCCAAATGCTGTGTCACATTCCATAATCATTTCATCTATGCTTTTCTCAATAGTCTCAAACCTTTTGCAATACAAACTGTAAGGTCTCATCAATCTTGTTATTGTATTTACGGAGTTTTAATCTTGCCATCCACTGCTCTCCATGATTGCAGATTCCCACTTGAAAATAGTCATTTCAACAGATAAGATTCTCTTTTTCTACCCCCATATATTTTTTTCTAGCAAAGCAAAACTTTGAAAAGTATCATCACAGAATTGTTCTTTTCTTAAATGAATAGAGGAGCAGACATCATTAACCTTGAACCATAAATGCTCTACTAATTTGTCCCATATAAACTATCTACTTCCTTCTCTTCCTAAGTTTAATACTTACTGTTGATCTCCTTTTCTCTTGGATTATCCTGATAATATTCCTCTTTCTTGTATGAACTACTGCATATGAATGCTAAACAATTTCAGTGTCAGTTGTGAGCACTTCACCTCCATCATGTAATCCTTCCACATACGAGTGCGTTCGTCAAACTATTCCCCTGCAACACTCTCCTCTGGTTCACTTCCTTCTATAATCAATCCTCAGTTCCCAACAGCATTACCCCACAACATTTTGCCAACATCTCAGACCACTGACACCGTATAATGATAAAATGTTGGAGAATTTCCCAGCTGATTGGCAATATTTCCTCTTGTCAGTATGAATGCCACCTCAGGTGTCTCCTAAAATGAAGCCACTGGCCTAGTTGGACTTACCTGATTCAAAAAAGCATAAATAAATAAGCAATCCCAACCCATAGACTCATGCAGGCCCCCCCCAACTAGGGTCACTGTACCTCCTCATCCGAAGGCTACATGTATCACAAGAAATGGTTTAATTCTTCCTACACAGTTCTCTTTACATAATTTTATTTACTGTATTCTCAAGGATAATGCATCTAGACAGAGATTTCTGCTATTTACTTTCCTATCTGGTGCAATTAAAGAGGCAGTAACCAGCCTCCTGAATCCCTGTCATTTGTTGCCATGACATGTACAAGGTAATTTCACTTCATATTTCATTTACTTTGTGACAAAGTGACGTGACAGGTTTTCTAGTTTGAAGGACTGATTGTTAATAGAGCTTCTCTTAAACATTATATAAATTCAATCTTGATAAATTCATCAAACTTCAAAAATTAATAGTTTATATAATACGTATGAAGAAAGTCTTTGAAAATAGAATGTAAAACAAGAAGGAAATAGTTACAATGTAGAGGGAGAATAACTATTTATTAAAAATGATGTTACCTTTCTGCTTCCAACATAGGTTCATATGAAGCTACTAACTGCCCTTGTGAGCCATTTGAAGCCTAGCCAATTATCCCTTGTGAGGCTCAAACCCTTCAAACTTGTGCTTGTAAAGCAAGCACCTTAACCATTAGGCCACCCTCCCAACCCAACAAGCTGAAACAAATAAAGCTACCTTTTTATAGTATTTATCATAAAGCCAAGACATTTAAGCATTTTAGATGTTTCATTGCCTTCCTCATTAGGAGTTATGCTTAATGTCTTGCATGCTTGTACATCCAAATAATTGCCCATTGTTCCCATTTTACACAGCAGTAGGAAAGCCATCACAAACTTGGATACCACTTTATGAATGGAAAAATAGTCAGCTGTCCCAAATTAGATACGGTATGCAACACAAACAAATTAAGAGAAACGTGGAGGTACACTACTACTCATAAACCTTCACATTATTGATCTTTAACCAAACCTTTAATATATACACTAATTTACATTTTCTGGTGCTAGCTGCTTGTTTGAAGCTGCCCTGCTGACTATGCTTTAATAGCTTCATTCATAAGGTAGGCCTGCCAACAACGTGACCTTGGGTCAGGAGGTATAGCTACACTGCAGCTGTGACCTTGGGTCAGGAGGTACAGCTACACTGCAGCTGTGACTTTGGATCAGGGGGTACAGATACACTGCAGCTGTGACTTAGGTCATGGGGTACAGCTTACACTACAGCTGTGACATTGGGTCAGGAGGTACAGCTACACTGCAGCTATGGCCTTGGGTTACAGGTTACAGCTACACTGCAGCTGTGACCTTGGGTCAGAGGATGCAGCTACACTGCAGCTGTGACCTTGGGTCAGGAGGTACAGCTACACTGCAGCAGTAGCAGTGATCTTGGGTCAGGGGGTACAGCTGCACTGCAGCTGTGACCTTGGGTCAGGGGGTTCAGCTAACACTGCAGCTGCAACTTTGGGCCAGAGGATAGAACTACACTGCAGCTGTGACCTTGGGTCAGGAGGTACAGCTACACTGCAGCTGTGATCTTGGGTCAGGGGATACAGCTACACTGCAGCTGTGACCTTGAGTCAGGGGGTACAGCTAACACTGCAGCTGTGACCTTGGCTCAGGAGGTACAGCTACACTGCAGCTGTGACCTTGGGTCAGGTCAGGAGGTACAGCTACACTGCAGCTGTGACCTTGGGTCAGAGGATACAGCTACACTGCAGCTGTGATCTTGGGTCAGGAGGTACAGCTACAATGCAGCTGTGACCTTGGGTCAGAGGATACAGCTACATTGCAGCGGTGACCTTGGGTCAGGAAGTACAGCTACACTGCAGCTGTGATCTTGGGTCAGGGGGTACAGCTACACTGCAGCTGTGACCTTGGGTCAGAGGTACAGATAACACTGCATCTGTGACCTTGGGTCAGAAGGTACAGCTACACTGCAGCTGTGACCTTGATTCAGGAGGTACAGCTACACTGCAGCTGTGACTTGGGTCAGGGGGTATAGCTACTTTGCAGCTGTGACCTTGGGTCAGAGGATACAGCTACACTGCAGCTGTGACCTTGGGTCAGGAGGTACACCTACACTGCAGCTGTGATCTTGGGTCAGGAGGTACAGCTACACTATAGCTGTGACCTTGGGTCAGGAGGTACAGCAACACTGCAGCTGTGATCTTGGGTCAGGGGGTACAACTACACTGCAGCTGTGACTTGGTTCAAGGGGTACAGCTACACTGCAGCTGTGACCTTGGGTCAGGAGGTACAGCTACACTGCAGCTGTGACCTTGGGTCAGAGGTACAGTAACACTGCAGCTGTGATCTTGGGTCAGGCGGTACAGCTACACTGCAGCTGTGACCTTGGGTCAGGGGGTACAGCTATACTGAAGCTGTGATCTTGGGTCAGGTCAGGAGGTACAGCTACAATACAGCTGTGACCTTGGGTCAAGAGGTACAGCTACACTGCAGCTGTGACCTTGAGTCAGGGGGTACAGCTACACTGAACTTTGACCTTGGGTCAGGTCAGGAGGTACAGCTACACTGCAGCTGTGACCTTGGGTCAGAGGATACAGCTACACTGCGGCTGTGACCTTGGGTCAGGAGGTACAGCTACACTGCAGTTGTGATGTTGGGTCAGGAGATACAGCTACACTGCAGCTGTGACCTTGGGTCAGGAGGTACAGCTACACTGCAGCTGTGATGTTGGGTCAGGGGATACAGCTACACTGCAGCTGTGACTTTGGGTCAGAGGGTACAGCTACACTGCAGCTGTGACCTTGGGTCAGAGGGTACACCTACACTGCAGCTGTGACTTTGGGTCAGGAGGTACAGCTACACTGCAGCTGTTTAGTACATTTTAGCTGTGCTCTGGATCACTCTCATTTCAGAGAAATTATGTTTTCTGTATCTACATAGCGGAAGATCAACTCATAGAAGACATTTTTTTATTTTCCCTTTTCTGTCTCACACATACACACACAATGATTTTGGGACTCTGATCCTACATTATTTATCCAGGATTCCTAACCAAAGATGTTGTGAGGTATAGTGTTAGCACTAGCTCTAAAATGGATATATAAAAAAACAACTCTGACTGGAAATAGCAGTTTGTGTTAGTTCTACTATATGTAACAGCTATGCACAAAGAACAAGTGCACTTGCCGTTTTTTGACTCTAAAATCAGAGGCTTTACTTGCTTTTTGTGTACTTTTTGACAGAGGCCAACATATATATATATATATATATATATATAAACATGCTGACCTTAAAAGTAATGCTATCCTAGGCAGAGGATATAGTCCAGGAATGCAATGCCTGTCAGAGAGTCTCATGGTGTAACGATACAGCAGAGTTATTCATATAGTGGGCCTTTTGTATACAGGATACTCCCCCTACTAGATTTAGAGCTACAATAGTACTTAGCACATTCCAAATGTGCACAAATGCACTGATCCTTAAGGCAACAATGTGCCAGCCTAACTGCTTATGTGTGCCCTGAATGTATTGCACAGTCCCACAGTTTAAATTCACAGCATGGTGATGGTGCTTGATAGCCTTAAAAACAAAGGCCACTTCCTCAGTCAGATTTAGGAAAATAACTCACAATATGCAAAAATACAATGGCCTTTATGACAGTACTTTCTGAACCTGGTCTAACAACCTGAAAGTACTTTAACAATATCACTTAGTTTCAGTATATATTGATATTGTACAGTATAGTGTTGGTGGATGATGGTGCTTAATGCAGCGATAACTTCACGAGGTAGACTTAAAGCAACAGAAGAGTTAAAAGCTCTCTTTTTTAGATAATTCAGGGTTCTACACACACACACACACACACACACACACACACACACACACACACACTCTCTCTCTCACTGTGCACAGTGGTGTAGTGCTTGTAGCTGTTTCCAGTTCATGAAGCAATTGTAATTCATTTAGTGTTATGACATGAGAAATCCTTGCAATTCTTGAAGCCCTGGTTTGGTAGTGTATAAATGTCCTTTGCAATTCATGAAGCCCTGGTGTGATAGTCTATAAATGTCCTTTGCATGAAGCCCTCGTGTGATAGTGTATAAATATCCTTTGCAATTCATGAAGCCCTGGTGTGATAGTGTATAAATGTCCTTTGCAACCAATGAAGCCCTGGTGTACAACACAACAAGATCCAGAGAAGAGCATTCCCCTGTGGCACATTACCATTCTGCTCGACCACTGAGCCTTAAAAATAATAGCACTAACCTTTGAAGATTATAACAGAGGGTCAAAAAGATGTGCAGTTTCTTATTTTTTCAGATCTGAAGGCTTTCAGATAATGGCCTCCATATTGTAGGAGTGTGAATTTTTGTACGTTTACTTTAGCTATTTAATAACATTTGTACCTTAAACGGGTCTGATTTTATGAGGAAAACCAGAGAAACAAGGATAGACCTAAAGCCAAAGTCATAGCTTTATGTCTGAGTCATAGCAGTTAAGACAAATGCATACCACAAGCACCATTCCCACAGGAAAATTAGCCAACCACTCCCAGCTATATCCTATTGACAAACTCTGTAATTCCCTTTTACATGCTCATCCCATTTGTGTAACCTGTGTGAGTTCAGCTGGATGCAAACAGCTGATGAAATGTTTGTGGTCAAAGTGATCCACATCCTGTGATAGCACGTCTTTCAGCACATAGTGCTGCGCAACAAAGTAATACTGACAAAATGTAAAAAAAAAATCTCTTTTGCATGCAGGAAAAATCTTACTAGCAACTTACTGCCTGCAGTGCAGGCAAACATGCTATCACACTCAACCTTTTCTCTAACACCCAATAAAAGTGCACAGAGCACCAGATCCTCTTATTGTCATTTATTGCAATATGTCGCACTCCACCATTGATTCCTAATGACTGTCATCTTTATGAAGCACAGTCAGGCATGATGACAGACCACAGCTCAGTGGTGTAAGGCAGGTAATTAAGGTAAAGTATGCTTTATAAAGTAGTCACTCACAGGTATTGGTATGATAGAAAACTTAACTATATGTCTTGTGTCACAGTGATGTGTAGCACTTTCATGTGACCCAGCACCATAAACCGGTCTGAGTCCAATAGGGTGCATTAGGTTCATAAATATCAAGGCTCAGTTACTCTGCCATGTGCTAGATGGAAATTGAATTAAAGGAGGCAGTCTCTCCTATAAGACTACTTTAATTTTAATGTTTTAACATTGCATACCACACACTAGGAAATATGCTGGTATCTGTCTTTACACTACTATCCTGTGAATTAGAAACAGACCAATGAGTTAGAAACAATCCAAGTTTTGTTAGTGCAGTTGATTAACACAAATAAAACAAAACCCACCTTCCTCCAGCACTCCTTTATGGCGCTCCCATTTTCCCAAATCTGCAGTCTACACAGGAAGGTCAGCTAGAACAATGCCATTATAAAGTTTCTAGATTTGCAACTAACTTACTTCATAGCACACGAATATCTGGCCCTGAAACAGTTAAATGAGACACAACTACCTCACTTTTTAACCATCTCACAGCTAATGACTACTTACAGTTTCATTAACAAACCTGAACATTGTCATACGTAGTACATATGCTTGTAGTCCTAGGCACTGATGAGCCTAGCATATATTTCCCAGTTGCCTGCCCCTAGCACTGTCTAGTTATGTGACTAGCTCCAGCTCACAAAGTAGGCAAATTAAAGTTGAGGGAGTCAAATCCTGTACCACATGAACTACAAATCACAGCCATAACCCTCTGTGCCAACTGTCAGACGTTGTCCATCTCTAAAAGGTATTATAACATACTACTCTACAAATAGCATTCTGCTCTCTACCTTCAAACACCATCTGCTACAAGTTAGCAGGAGACTCCATATACTCAGCTACATCTCCAAAAAGTGGAAATCTATCCCTCTCCTTCCCAAACAAATTGGCACACTAAAATCCTTTAAACTACTCTTACAAAAAAAAAACACCTAGCAGGCTGGTACTTCTCCAGTCTAAACCTTACCTTACCCCTCCTTACTACAGGTAACATCTCCCATACTTCCTCCTAAACCTCATCTTATACCTCCTTACTACAGGTAACATCTCCCATACTTCCTCCTAAACCTCACCTTATACCTCTTTACTCAGGTAACATCTCCCATACTTCCTCCTAAACTTCACCTTACACCAATTACTACAGGTAACATCTCCCATACTTCCTCCTAAACCTCACCTTATACCTCCTTACTACAGGTAACATCTGCCATACTTCTTCCTAAGTCTCACCTTATACCTCCTTACTAAAGGTAACATCTCCCATACTTCCTCCTAAACTTCACCTTACACCAATTACTACAGGTAACATCTCCCATACTTCCTCCTAAGCCTCACCTTATACCTCCTTACTAAAGGTAACATCTCCCATACTTCCTCCTAAACCTCACCTTATACCAATTACTACAGATAACATCTCCCGTATGTCCTCTGATTTTTTTTTCTTATAGACTAAAATCTATTGCCCATTTTTTTCAAAGTGAAATCAAAATAATTGTGAACTATTTTTTTTTGCTGACACAAATGTATTATTACAATTAGAAGCATCAGATTCTGTGTTATAACAGAATATTCTTCACTCAGCTGATTTTGTGACTCTAAAAGTGAATGGTGTACACAGATATCCATCACCGTCAATTGTATAATGTTAAGACAATATATATTGTATATTGTAGCATGAATGCAAACCTGTAGTTTGTATGTACATATTTATTTTATTGTACTCCTTTTATAAATCTAAATGTGAAGGTTGCACACACATATCCATCACTACTAATGGTATAATGTAACCATAATGAAATTCTTTATAGTGTATATTGCAATATGCATACATTCTTGTATATTGTATGCAAATGATTAGATTGTACTCCTTTTGCCTTAACAGATGTTTGCGATATTTGTATCCTGTATGTATCTTATGTATATGTATTTGTACTATTTTATATCAGCTGGACCATTTCTCCCCAAGCCGCTATTGAAAGGGGGGGTTTATTGCCCAGTCAGACTTTCCCAGTAATCAAATGTAGTAAATAAATACATTTAGTATTTCGTTCACTGCCTAATATGTTTCCTATAATAATGAAACCTTTTAGTAACAATATCTCCCAAGTGCAGCTTTTTCTTGAATAGTATAACTCTTGTCTGTCACTTCAGTTTGCAGTGTTATCCACCAGAGCCAACAAATGATAGTGGCTTTAGGAAAACTCAGCCAGGAAGTATCATCTTAGAATATTCCTATTTTAGCAAAACATGTTGCAGCCCTGAACTGTTAGTGTAATGGTTGCTGCTTGACAAAAAGTCAGATGAATAGCAACAAAACAAAATGAAACGATTGATGCTCAGTGATATGACACAACCTCTTTTGAGATTTTAAACATGTAGGCATGAACAGTTTCAAATAAAACTAAAGCACTGGTCTGTAATTTAAGAATTACATTATGACTCATCTTAATTTTTGAGGATTTTAGACCAACCTTAATTAGTATATTTCATGCTTGAAATTCTTCATATCCAAGACCACTGGTGCAAAGAAATCACATAGCTGCTGAGAATACAACCAAACTACAAGCAAATGCATCTCCTCTGTCAAAACCATAAAAATGTAATTTAGGATCTTCCTGCTGCCAAAAGTTTAATTGAATACAGAATGCAGGGATGACTGAGAGGCTATTTTGAGTTTATTTTTATTGGCAGAAATATTTGTAAGTGTGTATCTGCGTGCATGCGTGTGTGTAAGGGTCTATTTCTGTCTGTCTATCCGTCTGTCTGAGTGCCAGTGGGGGAACATTTTATTGCAGTCCTATTATGGAACTGATGTGGAGAGGTCAAGAACCCCCAGAATTTCTGTCTTTCCTCTACTTGTTGAATTCATAACCGATTGCTAAGCTGCTGATTCCAGGAAAATGTGCCAGTGATTACATAGGTTAGTACTAAGCTAACTGCCCTTGCAAGCCATTTTAAGCCTAGCCAATTATCCCTTGTAAGCCTCAAACCCTGCACCTTATGTTTGTAAGGCAAACACCTTAGCCATTAAGCCACTCTCCACAACACTCCACGTTACCTTGTATTATCTTGCATTAATTCTGATCAGTACCTAAAAACCTTCGCAGCTATGGAAGCATGGTTTGCAACATCCATCTTTTTAAGTTCAGTGCAGTAAACATAGGTTTATTGAAATGATAGCTTGCCACGTTCAGGGAATATTGATTCAATTAGCTAACAGACTTGTACTCTATCCTGGAAACCCAAAGGGAGCACCGAGCCAAAAATGTTTATTCAGTAAGTTCTAATGAACTTAGAGTCGGTCACTAGTTAAGTTCCCTGTCCATCTGCACAGACAGCTGTCATTAAGTTTTAGATTGAGGGTATACCATGATATAAACTTCTTTATAATAGAATTTCAGTTGGCAGCTGTCCGTGGAGGTCAGATGAAAGCTTTCACTTTTGCTGAGTATGATTTATAAGTAAACAAACACAGGAGACAGAGGGCCGGATTCACGAAACCTCCGGGTAAGACTTAATATGTCTTACTCGGAGGCTGCAGTTGAACAGTATGATGTCAGCATGCCATGAATATTCATGAGGGCATGCTGACTCATCCGTAACTCTTACACGGACTGAGTAGGCAAGCAGGGGGCGTGTCTGACTGCCGAGCAGTCTAAAAGTCCACGCCCCTGCAAGGTTTTAAAAAGCATAATGTCAACAGACAAGAGCGAGTCCGCTCAAATGTACTTGCACCCAACACCACACTCCCTGACACTGTAAACCTCCATCAGAGTTATAAAATGGAAAAAATTTAATTTTTTTTAAATCCACGATATAACTGCCCGTATTTGCGCTTGTTTGCACGGGTGTGCCCATTGCTTAACCACAGTTAGCAATTGTGACATTGAAGAGCATATAAGAACTACTTATGCAACTTAATCCAAATAGCAATAGCATAATGGTAGAGTGTATGCACAAAAAGAAGGCATTCACGGATCGAGTCCCACCACTCCCCTTCTTATTTATGTTTTAAATCAGTATTTGAAATAATACCAGACAAATATGATTAAAATTTTATTAAAAGCGGTGACATGGCCAATGTATCAGCGAACAAAATATATATTTTTAAAAGACCCAGATATATAATAGCCTGCCATTAAGCAACATTTTACACAGCTAAAAACAGGTGCCCATAGTTTAATAGCGCTATACCCATCTAAACAGAGGTGCCCATACTTTAATAGCGCTTTATCCAGCTAAACAGAGTTGCCCATAGTTTAATAGCGCTTCACCCAGCTAAACAGAGTTGCCCATAGTATAACAGCGCTTTACCCAGCGCAATAGAGTTGCCCAACATTTAAAAGCGCTTTACCCAGCGCAATGTGTTTGCGCGGACGTGTGCGCTGCACCAACCAGGGCACCGTAGGGCACAGGGGAGCAACGTAGAACTAAGTTGCTTAAACGCAGCCACACCCCCTAGCCTGTCTAGACAGTATTAAAAATAAAAGAATGACAAGGTTTTAACCCAGGACAATTTGCATCATAATCAAAGTACAGAACCACTAAGCCATGACATTTAACCATTACTAAGTAGGTCTGCAGTCAGCCGAGAATTTTACAAAACGGCCAATCACAAAAAAGTGTGGGAAATGTGGCATATTTAAGCCCCACAGGCGAGAATACATGCCATAACTGATTGTAGATCACATCTGCGGTCAGAATGTCTGGTGTTGGAGAGGGAGTGCATTTCTGAGCGCAGAGATGGGGCACCGAGGAGTCCAAATACATGGTTTGGCTCCTAGTCCACCGTCACGAGGCAAGACTCCTGCAGGGCCAGTTCCAAGGGACGGAGTACAAGGCAGAGGCTTGGAACTGCTTAGCTCGTGACCTCACCGGTGCCACAGGCATTCCCCGGACTGGTGAGCAGGTCCGTCACCACCATGCAGACCTGAAGAGATGAAAGGAGGACCGCCTGAATCAGTGGATACAGGAGGCCCATGGGATGCCCCACAACTGAGTATGTAGCCATGGAATGCAGCATGTAAGGATTTAAAATGGAGTATGTATAACAGATAGGAATGTCTCAATATCCCTTCATTTACTTTACAGCTGCAGGTGACCGTCTTACGAATCAGCAAGCCTATGAAGATAGGCTGCTAAGGCTGCACCGCCAGGCAGGTTAGTAATTATTCTGCATGTAATGTTATATAAAATATGGGAGAGAGCATGAAAGAAAGTGTTGTAGTTCAATAATGCAGCCATAAAATGGACTGAATAAGTCCTCTGCATGCACTGTCAGATAAAAACGTTAGAGAGGCAGAAAAAGAGTGTAGTAACCCATTTAGAGAGGTAACAAATGTCTGGAATAATATCTCTGCAGGCACTGTCATATAAAATAATATGTGAGTGAGCCTGAAAAAAGAGTGTGCTAACCTATTAATAAAGGTATAATATGTCGTGAACATGTCTGCCATATATACCGTTAAAACAAATAAAGGCGTGAGCCTGTGGAAAAGAGTATAATGTCATTAATAAAGGTCTAAAACCCAGAGTGTGTCTGTTTCACTTAGTATGAAATGTTGTTGTACCCTTGCATTATACAAATAGTAATGTGTTAGAAAGTGCTGGCAACCCAGAGTTCTGCAGTCCCATCTAAAGTGGGTGATGAAAGTGCTAGTAGCTGTGAAGTAAATATACAGTCCTCAACAGTCATTTACTGGCTGGCATGCATAAGTAAATCTGGCACACGAGTAACATGCAAATATGTTCCCCAGAAATGTAAGTGTGCTTCAATAAATGCAGGGTTCTGTACAATTAGAAGTGAAAATGTCATGTGAAAACATCCAGATATGTAGATAAAGAAATATAAATGCAACCAAGAAATATGTAGCAGTAACATCTGCATCCTGGACAGTTTGTATGTGAGATATAGGTCAAGTATAGATTGAACTAGCCAAACCCATTACACAACCTAATGCATGGTGGCAAGTGTAATAAGACATGTAGGGAATATACACCTGCAGTTGCTAGGAATGTAGTGTAGAGTAAAAGTGTTTATAAGATGTTAATGGAGGTTTTTTCTATACCCTACTGTTTGTGCATAAACCATGCAATTCTGAACCTCAATGGGTATGTGTAATCTTAAATATTTGTCGGGATATATGTCCTATTATTCCATAAATATTTGCACTCATGTTGATGCATGTGCCCTGTTCAAACACCACGTTCATGGTGGCCTGTTGCTACCAATCATCCCTGCATGCGGTTGGAATAACCACTGTTGTTCAATATATGCATGTGTTATGTTTGCTGTTCAACTGTTGGAACTGTGGTGTGTTGGGTTAATGGGAATATTACTGCATGCTGTTACAACTAATCTGGAATACTGTTGTTTATGTTGTAATGAAACACACTGAATCACAGAACATATGGGAAGGCCGGTCCCAGCGGCCCCACCTGTCCCACCTCAGTTGGCGAGTGCACCTGGCACCAGTGGCTCTGGTGCCCAGCCTGGACTCCCCTCCTCTGTTGGTCCTGTGCCACCTTCAGGTGGAAGCACTGCAGGGGATGGTGCTCACCCCCCCGCAAGCGTGGGCGGAGAAGGGCCACCCGTCACCCTTCGAAGGGTCCGGCCTGTGGTGCATAAGGAGATCCAGCGTTCAGTCGCTGATCCTCTACACCAGCTTGAGGCGAGAGTGGCGCATCTTACGGGTGAGCCTGCCCATCCTACTCAGCCCCCAGAACAGCCACCCCCCGGGGCTGTGAAGGTGCAGTGGTGACTGCCCATGGGTGGGGATCTCAGTTCCACTGTTACAATCTGTGGGCTCGTGGGCTTGCAATTTCCAAACAACCTTCCCCGTCAATTGTGTTCACCCACCCCATGTGTCAAATTCCGCCCCTGTAATGTGTCTTGTTTGTCTTGTCTGTTTACCTCCCCAACCTATCTCCCCAAATATACCTATTTCCCCTACCTCACTTACCACTCGCACCTGAAAAAAAAAAAAAAGGCAATCTGTACCCAAAGAAATATTACGCCCCATACATAGCTTCCCATTTTGCACACATGTCCATAGGACATATACACCGATAATTCTAATTGGCAGTGCAACAAACTATGTGGTCCTCACCCCTCTCTCAGGGGTGGAAGGTCTCAAAACTCACTCCAAATTTTCAACATATGCACAGCTGTTGCTGTTAAAGAAATGGGCAGTTATGGGCCTTCCCTATACCCTTCCTACACATCCCGAGCTTGTTTTTCTACTGGCTGTCCCTCTCTGTGCCCCCTTTTTTCACCACTTTCCTATCTACCCATTTTCTTTTCTTTAAAAGCAATTAGCACGGGGGCTAGCGAGAGTAAGCACTTTTAAGCAGTAGTTAGCGGGGGTGGGTGAGTGTGAGCTTGTGTGCGCTTAGCTAAGCATTGCTAAGCGTCATGCAAACCCGCGCCAACCCGCTTACAACTGCTTAAAAGTGCCTTAGTCACTCTGTATGACAAGGCTCTTGTATTGCTCAGCAGCAAAATAAAAATAACCTTGGCAGTCTCGAACCCGGGACCTTGGACTCACAAGCTTGCATGAAGTATCACTAAACCACAGCAGATATACAATAACTTAGTGCTGAAAGCTATTTATCATGCATTACCATGAGTAAATGTAAAGGGAAAATAGGAATGGCATAACACAAATATTGTTCTGTGGGCCTTAACCAGCAGGTGTTGTTGAATTGCATGACATGACTGTGGAAAGAGAATCAGCCATGCTAGTAGGGAATAAGGTTACAGTAGCAGCTTCCAAACCCCACATAGTATCAGAGCAGGATAAACACTGGCATATTTGCATAGGTCACAGGCCAGACCTCCCAACAGTGACTGCTCTACAGTGATGACCCTGATTAGTAAACAAAAGTTAGCTGTGCCCCTCTGACTCCCTGTGAAATGTACTAACAGTAGGCAGAAAGGTGTTGAATCTCACTTAATAACAAATGTCAATAAGTGAGAGTAGACACCGCTTGCACGTCAGAAAAGATGTAGTAATATAAATGGTCTGAATCACCCAAAGTCTGAACTGAAAAATGTCAGAACTATATCACAGGTGTATCCCAGTTATATGTACCTTTCCCTGAGGCTGTTCAAATATATACATGAGAGTATCTGAGGCCTGCAAGAGTCAGAAACACACAGGCATATCAGCTTGTCTGCTGTTACACACTCTGCAAATAGCTGTAGAATGAATCCCACAAGCATGCCCTTATGTAGAAGTACAACACAAAAAATGTAGCCATGTACTGCTAGCAACCACCTGTGACAATGCCATTGTTTAGGTGCTGAAAAGACTGCTGTGGTGCACAGTCAAAGAATACTACACTGACCTCTGTCTACCATCTGGATATGTCCACAGGTGGGAGCTACTCAGACAGACTACAAGCCTTCATAGACTTACAGGTACACAGCAACTCTGCATGTTCAGCAAGATAAACATCACACGATAATAAATAATGCACACTGCAGTTTTGCACCCCTAACCAAAGATACTATATACCCATGTAGTCAGGCACAACCAAAGGTGTAGGTAGGCATACACAGTACAGAAATATGTCCAGTCGTCCTGAGCAGACTGTGCTAATACCAACACAAACCACAAACTGTTCAGATGTGAGTAACATACTAATGACAGTATAGCTGTTCACAAACAGTGCATGTGCCTGATATTCATAATTGGTAGTACAACATACTTAGATGTCCTCACCACTCTCTCAGGGGTGGAAGGTCTCAAATATCCCACCTAATGTATTGCATATGCACAGCTGTTGCTGGTAAAGAAATGGGCAACTATGGACCTTCTCCACACCCATCATGTACATCCCAAGCTAGTTTCCCTACTGTCTTCCCCTCTTTGAGCACCCTTTATCACCACAGTCCTATCTCCCCATTTACTTTTCTGTCAAAGACATGAGCGCAGGGGTTAGCGGGAGTGAGCACTTGTAAACAGTAGTCTGCGGGTTTGCACCAGTGTGCGCATGTGTGCGCCTAGCTTAGCATTGCTAAGATATGATAAGCTCCACCAAGCTTAGCTTACTATTGCTAACATAAAATAAGCTAAGCTAAGCTTAGCTTAGTATTGCTAAACTACAATAAGCTAAGCTAAGGGTTGCTTAGCATCGCTAAGCGTCACGCAAACCCGCGTCAACTCGCTTATAACTACTTAAAAATGCCTTTGTCACTCTGTATGACAAGGCCCTTGTATTGCTCAACAGCAAAATAAAATACCTTTGTCAGTCTCAAACCCCACATCTTGGATTCACCAGTCTGCATGATGTACCACTAAGCCACAGGAGATACACAATAACTTGGTGCTGAAAGAAATATAGCATGCATTACAAGGAGTGCATGTAAAGGGAAATAGGAAAGCCATAGGAATACATTGCAATAAAGAAATATGACATACATTACAGGGACTGAATGTAAAGGGAAATAGGAAAGCCATAGGAATACATTGCAATAAAGAAATATAACATGCATTACAAGGAATGAATGTAAAGGGAAAATAGGAAAGCCATAGGAATACATTGCAATAACTACTGTTGTATGCCAGTTAATTCCCTAATTCCAAAAGAAAGTACATACTCCCATGTATCCAGTGTTAGCATTAGGAGGTGTGAGTAAACTTACACACTGAGAAGAGTGTACTTAAAGAAGCAACAGTCAGGTTTCAGTACAACATGCATTTCACTGGCTACAACCCAGCTACATATATGAGACATATACCAACCTTCTGACTGACACAACAGTGTCCACAGCAAACAAGCATGGTCCCCACCTTGCAAAACTGAAAGGCATATGCCTACCTAACCTATCATTTTATAACAGTGTCCTGAAATCACAGTGAGAACTGCAACTACCACACAGCAGGCTGCATGCAATTACTAAATGGTGGGCACCAACTGGTGCAGAGGCCATCACATGCATATGTGCAGATACTTACAAAAGCAGCCTGTACTTGCTGTCCACACATGCAATCATATCATTGCAGCAACTGGAGAGAGAGTGAGCGAGAGAGAGAGACAGACAGACAGACAGACAGACAGACAAACAGTTGGAGATACCAACCCAAACAAAAAAAAAACAGAGGTGGTTGGAGACACCAAACAACCAAAACAACAAATAAAACAAACAGAGGCGGTGGAAGACACCAACCTAAACAAAAAAAAAAAACATCAACAGGTACAACAGACTGAGGTGAGAAATACAAAGGTAAGGTATGTAACACAGATGTATTTGCTGGCATCCTAATGATGTGTCTGAAGGGTACTCTACATTCTGTGAACACTCCTTATGTGGTAGCAGTCCATATCTATATGTATATGCAGATGTGCATAGGGCAAGGGACATACTGCAACTGTTAGTGAAGGCTGGACATATACATGTATTTGAAGGTTGCTATGTGCACATATCTATGTAGGTTGTTGTGTGTGGCATTGAAAACAGCAAGCAGTGCAGGTATATGTCATGTGGTGGTTAGATGCTGTGGGACTGAGTTACAGCCAGTGAGGTCTGCTACGGCTATACAGCCTGAGGGCAGCGAAATGCATTCTGCACAACACTGTGCAATATTATTACATAATTGTATGTCTCACAACTGTTCCATAATTGATATTCCCACCATGAAAGGTGGGCAGTATATCTGCATGTATGTGCATGTATATGTACAGCAGTGGCTGTTTACAAGTATGTGTGTATATATATATATATATATATATATATATATATATATATATATATATACATATGTATATATACATATATATATATATGTGTATATATATATATAGATATAGATATAGATATAGATATAGATATATGTATGTATATATATATAGATATATACATATATAGATATATATAGATATATAGATATGTAGATATATACATATATAGATATATATAGATATATACATATATACATATATAAATATATATAGAGATATATAGATATATGCAGATATATATGGATATCTATGGATATATATAGATATGTGTATATATATATATGTGTATATATATATATATATATATATATATAGAGAGAGAGTGATGGGTTCATATCAGATAAACGACACGTCGTTCCATCGACAGCCGGCAGATGGACTTCAATTAACCGACACGGCAAAACAACGAAAACCAACATAAACGAAACTCACTCAACCGACAAGTCTAAACTACATACTAGCACTAAACAACACATACCTGCAAGTACAATCACTACCACAAAAACACATACACAACTACATACATACTCGCGCTGCTACCTACGATATACACCTCATACACTCCACACCACAACAACAATAATTAAAAAGCAAAACGGATCCCCACTCCAAACACCACACACACACACAACACAAGCAAACCAAACTCCTACCAAAGCAACACTAAACCTGACATGCACACCTATCGACAACCCTGACCCAAACCCTAACCCTAAGGTCCGTCACTCGACACTCACCTAACCCGAGCCCTAACCCTAACTCACTTAACCCACCCCTAACCCACAAGATATCACTACTACACTTACCCGACCGAGCCTAACCCTAACTCACTTAACCCACCCCTAACCCACAAGATATCACTACTACACACTTACCCGACCCGGCCTAACCCTAACTCACTTAACCCACCCCATCCCCACAGACCGTGTACATCGCACACTTACCTTACTCGCACCATAACGTCCGACACTACTGCATACATACACATCCCTTACACATTTCGCTTACCTCCGCGTCGGTGTCGGTTGACTGACTTTCGTTGCTTTAAGTTTTCGTTCCTTTCCCGTCTGGTTAACTCACGCTCGTTGGTTTCAGGTTTCGTTCCTTTCACGTTTCGGTTACTTGAAGTCCATCTGCCGGCTGTCGATGGAACGACGTGTCGTTTAACTCATAGGAACCCAGAGTGATATATAAATATATATGTATATAAATATTTTTATATATATATATATATATATATATATATATATATATATATATATAGTGATAGAGGGAGACACAGGGTCAGACGTATTGCAACAGGTGCCTGGTGACCAAGGCATGGACTGAACACCAGTGTTGATACTGCAGTGCCATACCCCATTCCAAAACACTTTACCCACTAACTACCAGATAGGTGGTTGCCTGACTACTACACCCCATACTGTTACAATGGCCATGTCCAGGATTGGTATCCCAACGCGTATACATGCATCACTCATCCCGTGTGTGTACATAGCATGCATGTGCTACATCTGTGTCCACAATTATCTGCTACAGACACAGACACTGGAATCGGACATGGAAATCCATGTGACACACAGATAACACACGCAGCCATGGTATGTATACCTGTGTGTGATGGTGCACAGGACATTGCAGAGCTTATAATACTTGCACAGAAATGTCATGTCCTTATACACATTGTATTCCAGGGTGTAGGCAATCACTGAACATGTACACACACATGCACCACAGCCATGTACACTGTCATTAACTATGGCTGTCTACACTCACACTGCATGGACTTGATCAACACTTATTCTGCATGCTGACACATGCGTCTGACTGTTTGCCTTGTGATACTGTCACCCACCTTCAACCAGTATTGAGTATGATTTGGATTTCTGTTGTGTGTGTATCTGCTGTAGTGAGGAGTGTGCATGTGTTCCTGTGTTCCTGTGTGCATGTGTTCATGTGTGCATGTGTGCATGTGTGCATGTGTGGATGTGTTCATGTGTTCATGTGTGCATGTGTGTATGTGCAGACTGTAACGTGTGTCTCCTGTCTTCCTCTCACAGGTGCTGAGGTAGGGCTTGGTGAAAGCAGCAGGCGACCTGAAGCCACTGCCACGGATAGTGGTGATGATGACACATGTATTTTGGCACAGGAATATTTGACAGGGTCTGCCGTTGGTCCACCAATCGACAGTACACAATGTTCAACCCCATTTATGCGCACACTCATACTGCCATTACATCCCTCACCACCAATGGCCATAGGGGAGGGACAGCATACAGTTGGCATTGACCAGGAGAATGTGGTATCCATGGCATGTGCATCCCCTCACAACAGCCATAGCCATAGACCAGGAATGGTATCACATAGGCGGAGGTCCAGGGGTTCTCGGGGGAGCACCACTGGACATATTGCCCCTGGCAGGCATGCCCTCACAGGTCTTACAATGACCACTATATTTCGGGCTGTAATGCAGGCTCAGGCACGTATGGAATGGTACACCAAACAGGGACTTAGGGTGCAGAGGGCACATAACACCGCTATCAATGACAGCATCTGTGACCTTGCCGGTGCCATCCGGACATACACAGAGGTCATTGATAGACGTTGGGTGGAGACAATAGATGCCCTCCACAACATGTCTTCCTCAAGCCAGGACCGTGCGGGATGGTTGCGACGTTGACGCGGATGCATGCCAGCAACAGCAACAGCTGGCAGTGGTCGCGGATGGCCCACAGCTCACAGCTGCTCCCGTAGTGGCAGTACCAGCCCCAGCAATGCTGGGGCTGGCCTGTCCATTGTCCATCCCAGTAGACCACGTGCACGTGGCTCTGGCCAGTCCCAGCAGGAACATGGGTCCAGTCATCATACCTCTACCTCTGATGACAGTACCCATTCAGGGTTGGTACCCGATACCATCTGTAGCACCCCTGCCAGGTACAGGTACTGTGTCCGTGGCCAGAGACAGTGATCTGTACAGCCAAGCAGGTACAGACTGTGGCTGTCCCACAAACCACCGTATATGGCAGCCACATGGTGGAGCTGTGTGCATGCAGACACTCACACATTAAGCAAACAACTAGGGCTCACACATACACACACACATTACATCAACATTGGCCCATGCTGTACTGTTGTCCCACACACACACACACACACACACACACACACACACACACACACACACACACACACACACACACACAGACATGTCGATTGGATGGGTGAATGTCAGGCTCTGGCAAACAACAAAACGCCCTGTGCATATGATGATACCTGTGCCGCCTCCTGTCATCTGCATTATCGATGGAGGGACAGGCTAACATGGTGCTGATGCACAGGGTAACACTATAGCAGTGTAGCAATAATAGCGAGTTGTCAACAAGGAAGTCTAACTACATCCTTGCAGGTATATCTGAGCAGACATTATGCATCAAAGCTCTGATTGTCAATGTAGCATTGTTTACACCACTGTTAGGTCTGAGTATGTATTATCCACCCATATGCCACTTGGCTGATGTGTGATGTGTTTCCTGCATGTGTTAGCGAGTGGACAGTACGTGTGTGATGTGTGCAGTACAGATTAGCAAGTGCACATCTGGGAACATGGTGGGTGCACACTGTCTGGATGTACGTGCATAGTGGACACATGGGACGTGTGGCATACCCTGTCATACACATTATTAACATCCCATTGCATCTTTCAATAGCCAGTATGCATTCTACTATAGTTATGTACTAACATGGGTAGACGTGTGTATGACATGGGTTGACACTATGCTGTGGGTGATACCGTTAATATCAGTCAATGATTTGCAGTCTGGTAGTATACACAACCTCAACAGCATGACTAGAAGCAATCATTGGATGATGCCCTGACAAATGACACACAGTAATAGGAAACCCAGTATCAACTGGATCCTTCCAGTGCTACACTATAACACTAACCAGTGGTAATGACCGCCAACCATTACTGTGACCACACCTGTGTGTCATATAGCCCCCTTAGGTACATGCAGACACACTAGGGATGTGTCCATCCAAATCTGGGAATGCATGGAATGGCCTACAATGCATTCCCTGGATGGGACACATATCCTACACAAGAGTATCATACAGACAGATACCTGTTGTGTGATACATGCTGTATAGCAGTAAGTCGACTATGGCATAGTCATCCTCATGTACTATACATACTATCCCGTCAGTACCACACTGGTGGTAGCCCTCAACATGTATGTCGGGTACCATTGTGTACATACAGACTCATGTTATATCATGTGTCCCTTGGTATCCACATATCCATAGGTATTGTGGAGTCCCAAGGTGTATCACAGACATTAGAGGCCTGAATGCATATCCACAAGGCAGTCGTACACCTATAAATACTGTCCATTCTTGGCAGACTTTGTTGTGTATGACCATGTCTGACATATACCCCAGGCATATACCCTCATTCACACTACTCTTAAGTAACTGTCATAGGTGTGTGTGCCACAGATGACCTTGGCCACAAAACACGACAGTGGACGGCCATGTCACATACATACATATGTGACCTACGATCTGAGTAGCAGCGGCACAACCTGTCAATGGAAACAAATGTATTCATGTAGTATGCAGGCTTCACACCTATGTACTGATTGAGGGGGACATGTACACATATATATTTGCCACGCAGATACATGATGTCTGCAATGCACTTACTGTTGTCATCATACTATGTCATACCATAGTAAAAGCAAAACCCACACCATGTTGACCAACAGTGACACGCACACAGTCTGCATTTGCAGGATTCAAACCCCTACCTAACTATGTTATGATACTAGGGAGAGACACAATAACATGGCACACTATTTGCTTTACTGGCTGGTTTCCCTTCTCCTGCTGTATTTGTAGGATGGTGACATCATCAGACTTTCCAAAGAGGAATGTACCTCTTTCAGTGTGTTTTCACAGTCTCCAAAAAGGGCACTCCTTCCAAAGACAATTGCACTCATACACACACTATCGGCAGGATTCAAACCCCTACCTAACTATGTTATGATATTAGCGAGAGACGCACTAACACAGTGCGCTATTTGCTTTATTGACTGGCTTCCCTTCTCCTGCAGTATTTGTAGGATGGTGACATCATCAGACTTTCCAAAGAGTAATGTACCTCTTTTAGTGTGTTTTCACAGTCTCCAAAAAGGACACTCCTTTCAATTGCACCATACACACAACAACCCCACACTTGCTGTTTGCAGGCTTCAAACCCCTATCTAACTATGTTATGATACTAGAGAGTGAGGAATTAACACGGTGCGCTATTTGCTTTACTGGCCAGTTTTCCTTCTCCTGCTGTATTTGTAGGATGGTGACATCATCAAACTTTCCAAAGAGGAATGTACCTCTTTTAGTGTGTTTTCACAGTCTCCAAAAAGGGCACTCCTTTCAAAGCCAATTGCATAGATACACACACTCACTGTTTGCAGGATTCAAACCCCTACCTAACTATGTTATGATACTAGAGAGAGACGCATTAACACGGCATGCTATTTGCTTTACTGGCTGGTTTCCCTTCTCCTGCTGTATTTATAGGATGGTGACATCATCAGACTGGACATGGTGATGTGTGTGCACTTTGTTTTATGCCATTCCAGGAATGGTCCATGTAGGTCAGCAGGTGTCAAAAGCTTGAACATGACCTCAGTATCCTTACCTTGTGTGATCTATCTGTGGACACATTGACATTCTGTCATATGTCAGCACATATTTATGCACAGCTTCTTGGTTTTGTGGATACTACATGTGTCTGTGATGTTGATAAAGGGCTATTCAAAGTCTATGTGACACATGTGTAGATGTGTTCATTGATGTATGTCCTGGGTGGTTGCCTTGCAAACAGTCTAGCATGTTTGGGAACCATGATCCACACATGAACATACCACAGTTGTTGGGTTGTGTGTGTGTCAGCTTCCAATAGCTCTGTTTATGACTGCAACCATGATGGACTCCATGACCTTGCAGATCAGACCTCATAGGCGTACTGGACTTGACTTCCCATGGTGTGTTGTGCACCAACACTTTTGGGGAGTGCCATATGTAGCTGTGATACATTCAACGGTTCCACATCCTGTGTAGGGGGTGCGGCTCAGCTGACTGTTCAGGTGCATGATCTGTTTGTTCTGTAGTTTGTGCATGACACATATTGGGAATTAATGTATTCCACCTGCTGCCATGCTTTTGGCAGTGGGGGTAGCTGCTCATCCATTCTACATGTGATATCTCCTGGTATGATGATGTGGACTATTGTCAGTGGGGGATGGGTATGTAGATATGGGCCTGTCTGTCCTGATGTCGGCATTGACACTCAGGTACAGTTGACCCTGACTCAGGACATATATTTGTGTACATTGATATTTATGACATAGCTGAAGGAGGTGTCATGATTCAGTCTGGACTCCTTCTCAGCTCCTCTTTACAAAGCACTAACGAACATGAGCACTAATCCCTGTTTTACTCTTTTACACGCTTAACACCCTATTGATCCTTTGTGATCAGGCTACAGAGCATCTCATGATAATATCCTGGCATGTCCAGGGGTCGGTTTTGTGTGTACTCTTCAGTCCAGCTGGTGGATATTGTGATATTGACACAATGTCACATCTGCCTCATGTACACAGACAACCCTCTCCTCCTCCCGACAAACTCAGATATATGTGTGAGATGCACCTATATAGACATACAGGGAGCTGAACTCTCTCGACCCATGACTGGCACAGTCTATCAGGTGGGTGGTGAAGATAAACACACACACCACATATCAGTCTCACATATCCTCTAGCAACAGCACTCAAACCATATTAGCACACATTGACATACTTGGATGATGTAAATGTACTCTACATAAGCAGCAGATACCTCCAAAGCAGACACACACACACTTGCTACCCCACTACAATACTCACATATCACTAAGTTCACAATGTCAGTGTGCCACACAGTCACTGCCCTTCGGGTTAAACAACACACCTGATACACTTGTAATAGGCGACACTTATGTTCTGACACACTGATGTACCACTCACCAGCCCTGACAAGGGACTAGTCACTTTGGGCTGTCTGTTGGGTGCCAGGATCTGCCGCATAACACAGGCAGTCAGGTCACTCCAAAGCAAGTACAAGACTGGCACCATCATTGTCCATGCTGGTATGTGTAACCTCAGATGTTACTCCCTGGACCACATGACATGATACATGGAGGTACACTCTGATCATGTAGCCCAGGCCAGTATGACCCTGACCTTGTCTAGCATCTTACACCCACCAATTATGATGTCACAGTATATGGACACACATATCACATTTAACAGTTGCCTAACAAATTTGTTTAATTCATAGGGGATACAGTGTCTGTCAGCCTGTGGTGACATGCTCAACATGCCACGTAGCTTCACTATGGACAGCTTGCACCTGTCACCCTTGGACTTTGGTATGCTGGCTAAGGCTCTTGCTACCACCAGAGTGCCTTTTTTAAGTAGGGCTCAGAAGACAAACCCACCTCCGTAGACATTACAGGTTAAATGAAACTAAGGGTAATGCTGCTCAACAACAATTGTGTTAACCTCATATTGTGGCCACTCAGGACTCTCCTCAGTATGGAGGAGAGCAATACCTGTGCACTGACAGACACCTGGTTCAGGCTCACTTATGCACACCAGCACTACCAGGTTATGTTTCATACCATGCTGTCTGACAACAAGACTTGGAATAGACAACACAACTAGGGGGAGTATCCATATACATCACAGATACACACACCTCCAGGTTAGTAGCACTGCACAAAGCATCACAGACCATACGTATACAACTACCATTGTGCAATACTGCCTTTCAGTTTTTTGCCTGCTACAGAACACACTCCCAAACTCAGGAACCACACTTGGCTTTTGTGGGAACTATGGAGAATATGAAGGTCTCCACAGACATCATTATATTGTGTGGCTTCATACACACACATATTGACTGGGGATACTACTCAAGCCCTGACAACCTCACACAACAGTCACTACAATTTATGGACTCATATGCTTTGGCACAACCAGTCAGCACAGCCACAAGAGGGTATACATATTGTACCTGCTCATCACCAACATGGGGACTCTATGTTCCACACCAGCGATATACCCCTCATTGGTAAGGTCAGAACATACATGTATCTCACAGGACATACATATACCCTCCACACACCCATCCTGGCTAATCTTGCTGAACTTCTCATGAGCCAACATCTCACTTCACCGAAGCAAGGTGGTATCCTTCAGAGATCCTGAGACAGTGGCATATATGGCTCACACTGCTGCATCCTTTACATATACATTCTATGGACACCTAGTATCCCAAATAACAACAAGACCCACTACTACAATGGCAGGGGACCTGTCTGGTAGACCCCAGCCATTAATAAGCTGTACAATGTCAGGAGGACGCTACTACATGATAGAGCACAATCCCAGACTGGGAAGGCATCTGTGATCTGTACTAGCAGACAGCTACAATCACTCATGGACTTTTCTAAGGGCCGCTTCTACCAGACAATTGCACCTGACACGTAGGACTATCACACGGCCTTCTTCAGTTATGTCAGGAACCTGGGTGGACACTCACTGATATGCTGTGAGTTACTGCATACTGACTAAACCTACCCTGAACCCACTGGCATTGCCTACATCCTGGCAAACAGGTTCAGTGCAGATGTCTCCCACCCATCCCCCCTAAGGAGCAAAAATCCATCCCAACAGAGTATAACCTCTCTGACATCACTCAGTAACAGGTGAGTGCTGCCCTCCCCACAGCGTACATCACAGTATCAATGTGACCAGATGGTGTCCCAGCCTGCATCATACACGAGCATCATGACAAATGCAACCCTCACATTACATCACTGTTCAATATCGAAGTTACCACAGGATATGTACCCAAGAAATGGCGTACTGCGACAGTGGTCCTGCTCCACAGAGTTGGTGCCACAATGGACCACTGACATTATTGCCCTATAGGCCTATTTAGCCTGTTCTGCAAAGCTATGGAGCATATTGTCATAGGACTCCTACACATAGACATTGGGAACCTACAGACACTGTGTCCTACTCATTTCAGCATTGTTGTGGGCAGATCTTGCCTCTTGAACCTGTAGGTATTCTTTAAATGGCTAACAGGTCCATCGACATAGGGACGGCTATCCACACAGCCTACCTGAACCTTGCAAAACCATTCAACACAATAACCCACTGGGCCATTATGCATAGGCTCACCAGCATCAATTTGGACACATATCTCACACAATGGATTGATACCTAGATCAGGGATAGCACCCACATGGTCAGGATTGCAGGTGCCATGTCTGACTATACACCAGTTTCACATGACATCCCACACAGCTTGGTCCTGGGATCTCTCTTGTTCAGTATATATTTGTCTTATGTACAGGCTATCACAGAGGGAATATGGCTGAACATGTTTGCACTTGACTGCAAAGTGGGTGCCATGATCAACTCTCCAGCTGCCACATGCATACTCAATCAGGGTCTCACAGAGATGGATGACTTGTGCCTGAGCCATGGCCTACAGCTAAATGCCATTAGTTGCATAGTCATCCCCTTTGGGAGTAACAACATGCCCACACATTACCACATAGGTAGTTCTCCATTACATATGGTAGGAGTTGTTAGGGGACATCACTTGTTCGTACTGTCGCCTTTAACATTCACGTTGCCAAAGTGGTTGGACACACCTTCTATGTGTGCCACCTTATTCCATATGGTTTCACATCTAGATCGAGTGAGGTCATTGTGCCCCTATACTCATCACATCCATGCTTGGTTACAATGCCACATTTGGGGTGTACCTTACCTGACACCTGCAGCAACTGTACTGGCCACGGACGGTCCTCACCAAGCAGATCTAGGGACTCACACAGATGCCCTGCATAGTTCAGATGAAGTAACTCCAGCTCTACTCAGTCGCTTACCACCTACTCAGATATGATGTGTGCCTGTTGTTTACAGCTATACCCAAACCAGAATTACTGGACATGCTCCACCTCAGGATATCCAACTCCCTTGGAGCTACACACTGCAGGGACGTATACCTCAGCACAGATGTTAATAGGACAATGTGGAGGGACAGATTCTTATCCCAGAGGCTCCACTCACTACAGAATGTAATCCCAGTTTCACATAGGCAGAGCCACCCACTGACCACCTACTGGAGACATCTTGATGACTGTATGGGTGATTGTATATTTACCCCTGGGATATCTTCTGTGTCCCTGCTAGACAGAGGCACACTAGCATAAACGTACATGGGCTATCTTGTGTGAACTAATATTCACACACACACAGTGTAGTAATCTGACAGGGTTGAAAATGCCAAACACACTCTGGCTAGGCTTGTACATGCCCTAGGGCAGATAGCCTAGTATCAACCTCTGAACCTATGCTAATGTTCAAGATGCACAATGTTTATTGCTGATACTGTTTGCAGGTCTTTATCATCTTTGCTTTACCAGTTTCCATGAAGAACTTCAGTATCTGCAGAACATATTTGATTATGACAGGGTTCCACTATGTTATTGATATGTCTGTTGTCATATAACTGTGTGCACAGGGCAGATTGCTGTATAGTGACAGGTTCCTGGGTTAACATATGCAACTGCCAGATATGCATGGCCCACTGCTGTACTCAGACATGGCCTAAGTGTGTGAGCATGCTCAGTTCTGACATTACATGTTTTGTTGCCTGACATTTGTCTCATTTATTCAAGTGTGTGAGCATGCCCAGTGTGACCCTTCAGTATGTTGCTATCTGAGGTCCACTACATTTGCTGATGTGTGCGAACATGACCAATATTAACATTTATACTGTGTGTGTTGGAAGTCAGGTTCTGTTCTCACTGCAGGACTCACCTTTGTGTCATAACTCAACAAGGATTATGCTGTGCCTGCAGGGTTTCCATGGAATACTTTGCATAGACTTATCAACATTCCATCATACAGGTGGACCACTGCAATACTGTCATGGTTTAGTGGTTCAGTACTTTAGTACTTTTATTTCTATACACGCACACACGCACACACTCACACACACACACACACACATATATATATATATATATATATATATATATATATATATATATATATATATATACATATATATATATATATATAGATCCCCTACACAAGACCGACAGATCACAACACCGATACCCACATCGCTGACACCAAAAGCCCGACAGACGAAATACCGACAATGGGGAAAAAGTAAGTCTCCATAGTGTGGAATGGAAATATTTCCATTCCTGCACTTTAGTGTGATCTCGGAGTTAGTATATTAAAGTTATGGGGGGGGTGGAGCCCCCCACGAGGGGGGGTGCAGGGGGGTGTAGGCCCCCTGCTAGCAGAAAAAAGGAAATGTTATTTTCCTTTTTTCTGCAGTAGAGCTGTTGTCGGTATTTCGTGTGTCGGGCTTTTGGTGTCAGCGATGTGGGTGTCAGTGTTTTGAGCTGTTGGTTCTGTAGGGTCTCTCTCTCTCTCTCTCTCTCTATATATATATATATATATATATATATATATATATTCCCTACACATGGTCAAAATTTCATAAAGCCGAAGACCATATGGCCGAGGCCATATGATCGACTTTTGAAATATTCTATCTCCATACAGTGCGGAATGGAAAGATTTCCATATTCAGACTGTAGTGCGATCTCAGACTTGGTATATTTAAGTTTCCAGGAGGTGTGGCGGGTGTAGGGGGGCTTGCCCCACTTTTAGCAATGTTAAGGTTAGGGATTGTTGTTTTCTTTTTTTTAACATGATCAACATTTCAAAAGTTGAGCATATGATCTTTGGCTTTTTGAAATGTCATTATGTATAGTAGACTCATATACATATATATATATATATATATATTTATATATATTAATATATGCCCAGGTATGGAATAAAAAATAAAAAAATAGACTCCTAGTCAGGCCCTCTGTCTATTATCATGGTATTTGCCACATGATAACAAGGGAAGCCTCATTTCTAATACCACAGAACAAAATTATCTTGACATAATTTTTGACCTCTCTTTAACTTTTACCTAGCAATCTAATAGAGTGGTGAGCCAAACCTTAAATCAACTGAACCTTTGTTACAAGATTATACATTTTCTCACTCCCATATCTTGCCAGTGCCTTACTTGGAAGTCCTTATACTTAAATAGGAATACAGACTCCCTCTTCTCACTTTTTACTACAGTACAAACACATGCTATCTAAACCACATTAACCACAGTTAATAAAACTCAAAACTCAAGACTGCTTTCCATCAATTTAAACATCTTAGAAAGTTTGCAAAACTCCATGTCAAACAGGATAAGCAAAGATAATATATCAACCTACAAGACAAACATAAAAATAACCCAAAACATTATTGGTCATCACTAAATAAACTACTCTACCCTGGCAAGACCACCACTCCCGCTATAAAAACAGACAACATGACAAACTCTAATTCCTACTTTATACAATCTCTCTTTTAGACACTAATACATCTGTCCATCTCTCTCTACCCCGTCCAATCAAAACCACCCACAGCTTTTCAGTTTTAGTCTACTGCCAACCTCGCTCATAAGGATGTTGCTCCTTAAACTAAAAACTACTTCTTTAGCTGTAGACCAACTACCATCAGAGTACCTAAAAATGGCTGCAGAAGTCATAGTCTTCCCTGTGTCCATACTAATTGTTAGAGATTATGAATATAAGGCTGAAATTAATTCTGTTGTAAATATGCTGAAAGATAAAGCATCGAATAAAAAGTTTGCTTGAATATATGTATAGAGTTTAACAATTTAAAATGGGCATTCATATTATATGTGTAACAGACAGGCTTCTCTTCACAGGATCAGAAAAAGCCTAACAAAGCAATATTGGAAAGCAAGTATCACATGTTTTTCTCATGTTTGCAGAACAAATATCTAAAGTTAGCAATATTTGATGTTTTTTCAGTAGGAACAGAACAGATGTTTCCTTTCATACTTTTGTTATTCTGATTGCGTGCATATGTGCATTTTCACATCTGCAGAAATCAGAAAAGGACAATAGAACAGAAATTATGTGACTTCTCACAGAAGGCCAAAAAAAGATACCAAGAGGAAATAACAAAATCTATGTGCATGACTAGCACTCTATATATTCAGTTATGTGAGAGAGGGACAGAGAGAGGTATCATGTAGAAGTCATCATTCATATCCGTAATGAAGGAAAACTTTGTAAATATATGCTACAATCTGACAGAAAGAGTACGTGTTGTTTGTTATAAAAATAAGTTATCTGTAACTGTGCTTATAGCTGCAAAATATATTTCTTTATCAGTGTGTAATTTGAAAGGCTTGGTGCTTTAAACAGACTACAGATGGAGTCATGCAAAGCTCTGTGACTCAGATTCAGCAGTAAACAGCTCAGCAAAACTGTGTGTCTTAAGAAGACTGGATCCAGCACAGCCTAGAAGCAGTGCAAATTAAAATAAAATTTTCACTATTTTATAGGACCAGAGCAGAATGATGCATCCCATCACTGTGGAAGGCATCCTATATCATACCATTGCACAAAGGCAGTACATCTACATAGTTTAATAACTACAGACTGATAGCGATTCTCTCCCCCCCTCAACAAAGTATTAGAGAACTGCATCCGTATGGAGCTGATACAATACCTAACCTCAAATAACCTGCTCTCAGAAGCACAACGCGGCTTTAGGCCCCAGCACAGCACCACTACTGCGCTACTACATTCTCCCAGTATAATAAACCATCTTATAAACGATGGTTTGCTTGTGCCCACCATGTTCTTAGACTTGTCAACGGCATTTGATACCGTCTCGCACCAGCACCTGCTCATTCGACTCCCTTCAATGGAACTTTAATAATACTCCTTGTTGTGGTTTCTTAGTTACCTATCTGGATGGCAACAAACCATTAAATGGCAAGAAACCATCTTTTCAACCAGTTGCTCTCTCTTATGTAATATATTTATTAATGACCTCAACTCACCATGCATATGACTCGATATTAATATGTATTGCATCAGCAATAAATAAGCTCCAAGACACTGCCAAAAAATCTTTCTCCTCTGTAGAAACCTGAATCAAAGAATCAAACCTCCTACTCAACCCCAAGAAAACTAAGTTAATGCTTTTTACCCCAAATTAATTGACTTGACCAATAGTGGCAGAATAAGGAATGATGACATCACTCCTCTCATTCAGAATGATGCTGAAGCGGCAGAGTTACAGATGAACTTGATGCCAGAAGGAAGACACCCCAAGTAACAGCACAGGTTCATAGAGCTCAAGATAACATAGAAACTGACTTTAATTTGAGCAGTTCATGTTCTATGCCGTCTCATTTTTTTACAACAGCAGTTAAATTTTCCCCTTGCTATCAAGGACTCTACAAAAGTAGAGACAAAACAACATTCCTCAAGCAGGAACCACTTCAAGAGGAAAACAGAAAACAAAGCAACAGGAAACCCCACATTGAAGGCATAGGGCTTGAAAAAGAATCTTTAGTTTGGAACTTGTCTTCACATGTTTTAACTGACTCTAAAATTTCATTGTCAAATAGAGGTTATCATTTTTTCCAATGCAGAACACAGATCTTACTGAGGTAATTTTAGACTTAAAGACATTCACACGCAATTTAATGCTGAAGCTGATATTGCTGTTAATGTTTCTTCTTTCAAGCCATGCTGCATGCACCACTGATAGCAGCACACAGCTAGGGAACGTATTGCAAATAATGCTTTAAACTGATATAAACCTTTTTAGTGAAAAAATCCATGCAATGTATTGTTGAACTTGCCATGCTCTAAAATTGTCAAATTCCAAAGACATGCATCTGGGGCATTTCTCCCCGGGACTCCACTGAAAATGGGCTCTGTCCCAGTTGTACTTTCCCAGTAAACAAATGTTAAATAAACTAAATAAATAAAATTGCCGTGTTGCTTTGAGCCCTACTGCGTACTGAGTACATTCTGGGTTATTGCTGATGCTGTTATTGAAGATGCAGCTCTGACTCTCTTCTGCTGTGTAGATTAGTTTACTTACATGCCTTTCCATGCCTAGGCTTCCTGCTGTGACTGGAATGACATCCAGTACCATCCAAATGACACAACTATTAGGATAGTTATGGGATGACCTTGCCATATCTGATGGTCCTATTTTTCATTCACATACTGTTGATGTCCCTCAATGCATTGCTTCTATGTTGTAGTTTGCTACCAGATAACATCATAGACATCATGTGCCTTTTACATTTTGTACATCTATTCCATCATCTACATATCATGGGTAGTAACTGCCATTTATTGTATGAATACATTTCCAGCTGCATTGCTATACCATATTACACACCAATATTGTAGTACTGGAAGTGTCCTAGCATCAGTGGGAGTGTACACATATTGCTGTGATGTCACATTGCTGCCCTATGATTCTTGAATGTGCATTGCTACACCATATTACACACCAATACTGTAGTACAGGAAGTGTCCTAGCATCAGTGGGAGTGTGCAGATATTGCTGTGATGTCACATTGCTGCCCTGTTATCCTTGAATGTGATGTCTTTAGTGGAAAAAACAATTTCCAGTTACCAACTTATTTTCTTGAAGTTTTGCAAGTTAACTCTGTATGTTCCAGCTTCTACTATTAAAACCTACATTTGCACAGCTATATACTTTATGTATATTTCTGTTCTTTTCCAGTAGGGTACACTGTGGTTAGATTCTTGAAGCTCAGTACATAACATACAGTTCGACACACACTTCTGCACCAGTAGTTTAATATCCACATAACATATACTTCTCCTACATTTGTGAGACAAGCATATTAATAATATTAATATTCATGAATGACATATGATTATTTACAAAATTCCATATAGCTGGGCTGGCAGTGTCACATTTCTATATAAATCATATTAATATTTTCAAGAGACATATAATTATTTACAAAATTCCAGTAGCTGGACTGGCAGTATTTCCCTGGTGTCACAAGTGGGACAATATCAGGAATTCAGGAGTACAACAGCAATCTACTCTGGTTCCAGTACCCTCCAGTGAGCCTGTTTTAGGCATATATGAGAGCTTAGAGAGCTGCAGAAGCATCTTAACCGGTAATGTAAAGACAGACACTACAGTGGAGGATGTGGGTAAGAGTCTAGCTGGCATATTACATGGCAAGAAAAGAAGTAGTTGAAGTTCAATGCAATGTAAAAATCAACTGCCAATCATTAGCAGACCGGAGTACCACTGTGGCGACCCCTAACGAAGACGAAAGACACAACAACAACAACAACTTGGAGTGTCAACTCTGATAACTTTCCCCAATTTTTTTAGGCATCAGAGTTATATTAATTTAGGTGGTGCAGATGGCAAATGCCCCTGTATGTAGGAAAATGTGAAAGGATTACTTTTACAATGTGGAAAATATATGTCAGTGTTGACTCCATTCAAGGGAATATGGTCATTTGATAATGGCTCACTATAAAGTGAGTCAATTAAATATAACAGAACTTTATGGTTTGTTGGCTGCTATAAATTGTCTGTATATTACATATATATTACATATATTTATATATGCATAGATATATAAATATATATATATATATGTATATATATATATATATATATATATATATATATATATATATATATATATGGGTCTACTTCATAGGATCGACAGACCATTTGATCAACATTCGTTTGGTCAACAGCTCATTTGGTCGACAACCAGTATTCAAGGCAAAAACCTGGGATTTGCCCCCCTCCCCAATGTTGTGTGACCCTGGAGTTGATACATATAGTTAGGGGAGTGTGGGGGGAAATGTGTAGTTTTTGTTGTATTTTCATGTCTTAAATGTAAATAGGTGCATTAGACATCCCAATCACCATAGTACTAATTAATTGTTACATCAGTCTGTATTAGACATCACAGTCCCCATACTACTAAGTAATTGCTACATCAGTCTGTATTAGACATCCCAGTCCCCATAATAATAAGTAATTTTTACATCAGATCCTAGTCCCCATAGTACTAAGCAATTGTTACATCAGTCTGTATTAGACATCCCAGTCCCCAGTGCCGTACACTAATGTCAGCACTTTGACTCTTTTTTAACATGGCTGAAAGTTATGAACAGGCACTCAGTAGGCTGTAGTGGAATGACCTCTGATCTTACTGTATGAGACAACAATGCTTTTTTCCCTTAATTTCTTATTCTATTTAGTTTATATAAAACAAGAATATATAGTTAATTAAAGAAGGTGAATGAACAAAGGCAGGAAAGGAAAGATACAGATGGGTTTAATGTACCTCAGGGAAATAGTATTGGTGCCAGGTTTTTGGTTTTGGAGGTCTCATGGTCCAGTGACCAGAAGCCACTTGGGATGAAAGATCAGGACACTCCTCTATTTGATAAATAATAAATTGGTACTGTGGTGATACAGTGGTAATGACAGTTCATCATCAGATGCAGTTTGCCAGGTGTGAAAACTTGCTGGAATCATTAAATCTATAGAGGCCAAAAAACTGCATATTTGTTCCTGTGTATTAAAGTAATTGTTCAACAAGCAGTGACATCATAATGGCTTACTTATATCACAGCTACCACCACATCAACTATGCTTTATAAGGTGTCATATACTTCTTTGAGCCCTTATTTGTGAGTAGAAGGTTATTTTAATCCTCCTTACAAAGACTAGCAAACAATAGAGTAAAAGTCTTCATCAGAAAAATGTTTACTCTGAAGAAGTCTTTTATGGATGAGAAGCACAGATAATAAAGTTCTAGTATGCTTAAACCTGATTGCATTCTCTCCTGACATTTTAGTGTAGTTTGTGCTTTATGTTTTAAGTTGGACTTTTTATATCACATATCAAACTCATCTTCCTTTTTCTTGATATAAAATACAATAACTAGATACTATGCAGCGTAGTAGTCATCTATTTCCCTTTTCTTTCTATTTATGAGTTCTGTACGTGGCCTGGTTAAAAGTTTTTTTTTTCAGTCATGAGCACAAAGCACAAGACTAATAATAGGTTATTATACATGACATATTATTTATTTATCATCACGCAAGGCTTCATCAATTTGGTTTTAATGTACTTTTCTATTTGATTTGTAATTTTGGTTTAAGTTATGTGAAATTTAAGCTATTCGCAGTACTGTAGTGCTTTGCATGCTTTGTTCTGATGAAGTCTTTCTATACCATCTTCAAACTCAAAAGGACATTGCTGAGGTAATATTTCACACTGCAAATATTATATAAGGAGGGAAGGAAAGTAGACTCAAGAAGTTGGAGATGCACAACAGAAGAGGAAACATGAAACATGTTTTGGGAGTGTAGCCAGGCACAAAAGATCTGGATAGAGCCTTTGGAAATCTGGATGAGGATATATGGAAAGCAGACAGTCATTGGGAGTTTTGCATGTGAGATATAGGGAATGAAGAGGGATGATGACAGTAAAAAGAAATGTAGGCAAGTAGAAAAGGGGCTAGTGCCAGAAACAGGAACTGAACCAAAGATTTCTAGACACTGTAAAAAATGAAAAAAATGAAAGTGTGGGGAGAAAAGAAAGGAATAAATGGAAGGAGATGAAAAGGGGTAAAGAAGAGATGACAAGCAAAGTAACTAGAATAGCAATGAGAACCGCCGGTTTAAAATAAAAATGACCCAGGCATTGTTGTGAAATGATATGAAAAATAAATAAAAAAGAGATAATTGAAAGTGTGTTTGACTGAAATCAATGTTGTATTGCATCCACTGGCATATGATGATACCTCAGTAGCGTCTGTGTAACAGGCACAGTTCTTTTATACCAGCTGGATTTTGAAACATTCAGTAAGTACTATTCTTCCTGTAATTATCCTACATTGGATATCTATAACATTACCACAAGAAAAAAGACCACTAGGAGATGCGAATGTCAATTGGTTGGACATAAGCTCTAACTCCTCTGCATCTAGCATAAACTTGTATGGTTTCACACAACTAATTAATAACCCCACACATTATAGCATAATGAACATTCACTTCAGCGAATATTTTTCTAAGGGAAGGGAGTTCGTTGGCCAGCATTAGGAAATGTGACGTTTTCCCCATTGTACTACGATCTTGGAGTTGGTATATATAAGTAGTGGGTAAAAGGGGGCATAGACCCCCCCCCACCTTGGTGGGTTTGATGTAATGTAGTTTGTGTAATGATCGGTGTGGGGGACAAGTAATTCCCTTTCTTTAGCAAGTGAAAGTTTGATGAACAGCCATTTGCTGGTTTATGTTCGATGAATGACCATTCACTGGAATTAGTTTTCAATAAATTAATATAGACCCAAGTTCAATACCATCCCTTCCATCTTTCAAAACCACTCTGAAAGACTTCCTAGCTAAACTCTGAATCTGTTCTTTCTCAAAACTAGGATAAACTGTATCCCTAAATATGAACAAATACCTTTTCATTCCTTATACCTCCTTACTCTCCCTTCTTCACTCACTTCCTTCTTCTTCTTCTTCTTTCGGCTTTTTCCTGGTTAGGGGTCACCACAGCGGATCACTGTCTGCTCATAATTGGCAGTGGAGTTTTACGGTGTCGAGTTGCCAACCTTCTACAGAAGGCATACACACGCACTCACACCTAGGGCCAATTTAGAGTGTCCAATCCACCTACAGCATGTCTTTGGGATGTGGGAGGAAACCACAGGGAGGACATGCAGACTCCGCACAGATGGCACCCCAGCCGAGGATCGAACCTGAGAACCTTCACTCACTTCCTTACTTTTATTAAATTATCTTCCCCTGACTTTCTCTCTAAATATGCCACAAGCCTGTTTTTCTCTCACTTCATATTGCAATTCCTGTTCGTATTAAGATAACTTACCTTTAATTGCTCTATAAACTGTCTAAAATTTTTATAAATATTAAATGATTGTCATGTAACGTGTGTCAATTCTTAACCAAAGCTTTTATGTTATCTGTAATTTGATGTAATTATTAAACTGCAAATGTTTTTATTTTATTTCTGAAGATTGTAAAATTATTGTTCTTAAAATGTTTTGAAATAATTTGGAACTTTGCTCCCCAGGCTTCCACTGAAAATGGGGTTCTACCCAGTTGGGCTTTCCCGGTAATCAAATGTCAGTAAACAATAATGAACACGTGTATAACTATAAGAAGAACAGAACAAATGTATTTTACAGTAATTGCTTTAAATGATAAAGTATTTCACAGCAGAGAAGGCATTACTCCTGTTCCATCTTTACGTTTCTGCTAAGGAAGGAAGGAAAATTTGTAGGCACAGATGAGTTTTTTTTCCCTTGACTGTAACTTTAAATTAGCTAAAATTACAATACAAAGAATGTTAATGTTGATCACATGACTTGATTACCTGAGTGCCAGAAAAGTAACATAATGTGTGACAAAATACCATTATTGCAGTATAATACTGTTACAAGATGGCTAGACAGGAGGACTATTTCTTCTTGGTTATACAGCCATTCAGATGAATGGCTAAGACTAGAAAAATCAGAGGATGAAATGAAGAAAAGACTGGCTGAGTATGTGACTGTTCAAGAGCTGTTTCAAAAAATAGCAGAGTTGGAGGACAGAGCAAGGAGAGAAAAGATGAGAGTGTCTGCTGAACAGGTACAGGCAATAAATTGAGAGTTTTGTGCATTGTTTGCTAAGGGAATCATAAAATTAAAAGATACAGAGGCATGCAGCTTAGTAAAAAATAAAGTTTGAAATTATTGGCAGTAAATAATAAGAGATTGTAGTTTCCTGGTACCTAAAAACCTCAATGCATTTATTTTAACTGTGTATAATTTATTTTTATTTAAAGATAGCCAGTACACTTTTTCCTAAGGCTAAAAGTTAATGCTTTCTGAAATAATTCAAGATGTTTTTCCATATCTGGAAGGGGAATAAAGATAAGACAGGAACAGACAGCAATTAGTGTAAGTAAGAGCACATGCTGTAACATGCGTCTTAGCATGGATAACCTTCATTTTAATTTAGGTAATACTTGTGGGTGCATTGGTAAATTTTGGAAAATTGTTCATATTAGGAGGGTTAAACTTTATTATTTGAAGATGTACACAGTTTTGCTTGAAGGTTTTCAGTATAACAAAAAGTATTGTAAAATGTGACATAGATTTAAACTGAGATGACAAGAAACAGTATAAAAGATCAAACTTCCAAACATTAGCAGGTATATGTAACAGAAAAGCTAAAAAAAGACATTTTAAAAGCTGTCACATATAATAGGTGGGAATAATAACTTCTTATCATAATGGCTATACTATCCATATTATTTTGGAAAGTGAATGGCCTCCCAGATATAGAAAGTAAAAGTACTGAATTATAATAAGAAATGCAAAGTGCAAATAACAATGCTGCAGGAGACATATTTGGAAAAAAGTGAGCATATAAATTTGAAAAAGAAAGGATTTCAGGATGGACATTCAGCAAAAGATCGGGGACAAAGGAAATCATTAGTAATTATATTAATTGCTAGAGGAGCTCTAATAGTGATATAAGAGAAGAAAAGATAGCAATGGTAGAGTTGTGGAAGTAAGGGGTTACTGGCAAGAGAGGATTACTCTGGCATGTAATTATTCCACCTAAAATTGTTATAATAGAGCATAAGAAAATATTGGTAGGAATAATCCAATCTCAGCAGAGAATATTACTTACAGGAGGGGCCTGGAACTAGATTTGCAACAGTGAAGATGTGTCTGGGGGAACATAGAGAGAAATATAACAAAACAGGGAAGATTTCTGAAGAAATTTCTGAAAATATTTGGTATGGAAGATACAAATTCAGTAGTAGGAATTTGGAGAGAATTTGCATATTATTCCCCAAGGTACAATAACTGGGCTAGGCTAGACAGAAATTATATTTCATAGGAGCATGTGCATTTAATGAAAAGCTTCAACACACATCCAATAAATCTTTCAAATCATGCCCCCACCCCCACCCCCCAAATATATATATCAACTCCAGGGTCGCACAACATTGGGGAAGGGGGCAAATCCCTGTTAAGTGCCTTGAATACTGGTTGTCGACCTAATGAGCTGTCGACCAAATGAATGTCGATCAAATGGTCTGTCGATCTTATGAAGTAGACCCATATATATATATATATATATATATATATATATATATATATATATATATATATATATATATTTACCCATAGATGCCTGGGTTGTGGCTGAACAGTGCCTAAAAGGACCAATTACCTTGCCAATTCAACAAACTAAATAAATTAAATATTGGTGTTTATATAACAGCTTTTTGCATGCATGGTGAGTATATATGCACTGTGGTTTTTGTATGCATGATAAGTATACATGCACTGTGCTTTTTGCATGCATGGTGAGTATACATAGGTTCATAGATTAGTACTAGGCTAACTGCCCTTATGGACCATTTATTTTTAAGCCTAGCCAATTAACCCATGCAAGAATCAAACCTTGCACCTTGTGTCTGTAAGGCAACCACCTTAAACATTATGCCACCCTCCCACCCCTGCACATCCATTGTGCTTTTTGCATGCATGGTGAGTATATATGCACTGTGCTTTTTGAATGCATAGTGAGTATACATGCACTGTGCTTTTTGCATGCATGATGAGTATACATGCACTGTGCTTTTTGCATGTATGGTGAGTATACAAGCACTATGTATACCATGCATATGTATTAACAGACTGGGAAAAAGCAAAGGCACTGAAGGTTTTGTTTCCTTAAGACTTCACAAATGGAAGTAAGGAGGGATCCATTAATGTAAGGCAGGGAAAGCAGAATGGAGAGAGCAGTAGGCAGGCACCACAACAGAGAAGGAGGAGCTTCAGAGGGTAAAAGCTATCCTTGTGGAGGATGGCATACAAGAACCCGAAGGGCTACTTCCCACACTCCTCAGAAGTCCAGCTATTGTAGCACCAGACTCTCAATGGATATATTCAACAAATCACTGGCCAATACCAAGTGCCAGACTGCAAAACAGCAAACATGGGACCCTTTCATAAGGGAGGGACCAGAGAAAAAACTATGGAACTACAGGCCTGTTAGCTTAACAATAATGGCAGAGAAAGTCATACGGAGAACATAAGGGTAAAGTTGGTAGCCATGCCTCTCAATTTCTTTGTTCTAAAATTCTAGACAAAGTAAAAAATAATGGCAAAGGCCCAAAATCAGGGACACAGTTTAAATGTCACTATTTATTTATTTATTTTATAGCCAGGTTCGAGGTCTATTGACCCTTTTCAGTCATGACCGAGGCACAGAGGGCAACATACATTGAATAGCAAGGTACAATTGAAGATTGCTGAAAAATATAAAACACGTTGTAAGGTGCATTTGAATAGCTAGAATACAGTAATGGTGTAGTTAAATGATTTTGCATACAATAAGTTTGCAAGATACTGTTGTAGATAGTTGTAACTTAGTGCAGTTATAAGACAGTATAGTATTAACAGTATTTAAATATTGCAGTATTTATAATATTTACATGTTTGTGAAGTTCAGTAGTCATTTGAAGGATGACAAAGATGTATACCATCCTTAACAGAACAACAGGCTTTATATCAATATGCATTTTCTGAACCATAAGAAGTATGAAGCTCAGGGCAGAGCCAAGATGGCGAACTGCTAGCAGTAATTTTATCCTGCTCTGCCAACTAGAATCTATTTCTGACAGGATTTTATTCTTCGGATGTAACATAGTCGCATTATTTTTGGAGGATATAGACTTTGACAGTTACTGTAGATATAACATTCTGGCTATTTTATACTTTTCTTGTCAAAAGTACTATGAAATGATATACAGCTGATCTGTTTAAAATGAGTCATATAAAGTTAAATTCTCAAAAGCTGTCTTTTAAAAAGGAATTGCAGTCCTTACTCAGTAATATTGAAGACCTTTCTTTAAAAATTAATAAAATGGGTATTAAACTGGATGCATTTAAAAAGAATGTAGTAAACAGATTGAAATGCTACATGACATGGTTAAACAACTGAAAGCTCAGTTATTCCGACTCAAAGTAGCATTAAATTATATAGGTGGAAGAATAGCAGTGGGTGAAACTCACACGGGATTCTTCCTAAAAAAATAATTCATTATTAAACATAATTGATGTCTGGAAAATAGATCTAGAAGGAATAATATTAGAATATATGGTCTGCATGAAAAACAAGAGGGAGACAACATGGTAATTTTATTTTAGCATCCTAAAATATTAAACTTACCTAAATCAGAATCTTTTGGAATAGAAAGAGCACTTAGATCCTTGGGATCCCTTTCGATGAAGAAAAATTCTCCACCAATCTCTATTATCTTGTCAAGATAAAGAATTAGTATTAAAATCTGTGTGGTCTAACTCTTCTATCAAAATAAACAACATTTGATAATGACTACTTGTTTGTGGTGATGACAAAGAGAAAAGCTTGTCTACCACTAATAAAATAGCGAGGAAGAATGAAATTAAATATCTCTTGTTTCTGGCCAGACTTAAATCTTTCTTCCTGATGATCCAAAAACCTTTGAATCTCTGGAGACTGCTGTCATTTCATCCAAAAACAAGATTTTAGATGAAACAGAAGACATTGAATGAAACATTAAATCCTAGGAGACATGCTAAGAGAAATGGATGGAAAAGAAATGAAAAAAAAGCAAAAAAGCTGAAAGACAAACAAATATAATTAATATTCTTTCCTTGCCCTTTAGATATTTAGTGCAATTTATTACATATTTTGGACTTTAGCAATATGGACAATTATAAAAGTTAAAACAGTTAAGTTTATCCATTTTTAATAACACCTCTTTACTTCAAGAGTATCAGTACACTAATACTAGTAAAGATGGTTTATTTGTGATGCTTCTGATTCATGATTGTGCTTTTTCCTTGTACTCATGGCTTAGAGATGCAACATATTGCTAGGCTTTTTTTTTTATTTAGTGAACCACTTGATGTGCTGAAATATTATAGGGTTTGATGTCTGCCCACTGTGGTGTGAGGGGAGGAAAGGATGGGAGAATCTGTAGAGATTCACTGGTTTAAATGGAGAAGTGACCTCTTAGATGCAAGTTAGTTGTTTGGATTTTGGGCTGAATAGGGTGCTGCTGAGTTTGTGTTTACTTTTGGAGGCCCATGCAGATAGAAGTGAATATGCAGAGTATATACCCTTTGATATGTGTCAGTGTGGTTTCCTTTTGGCCCTTTTTTCAGTACACAAGTTGCAGCCAAACGTTTTAACTACTGGTAAGCTGGTTATTAATATGTTTTGGTGGTTCTTTATGCCACGTGGACAGAGAGTGCTTTTTCTGTTTGAATTTTGTTTCTCGTGGAATGCAGGCTGTATTGTGTTTTCTTTTGTGAGATTTTAGCTTTCCACCATTGTCTCAAGCCTTCTGATTGCTGTGAACATCAACCAGGTTAAAATATCAGCAACAAAAAGGCTAAAGGTCACCTAAGATGTATGGTGATGTTTGTAATGCTACATGAAATGTAGCAAGTAACAGAGTAACCAGGAACTGTAATTCTGCTTCTGAGATTACTGAAACATTTAAAATAAGTAGCAATTAGCAGCTTTTAATAGCAACAGTTTTCCATTAAAACTATTATTGGATTTAAGTGGCTTTTGTTGAATGGTTATTTTTATTTTTTTCTCTTTATTTATAAATTTTTAAGAGAAACTTCGTAGATTAACCTGTCGTGTGTATCCAAACATGAGAGTAAGAATTAAGCAGTGTCTTCTAATATACTACAATTCCTGGGAGTTTAAAAAGACTTTAAAGATAAGGCTGGAAGAAGTTATTCTAGATAATTTAATATCTTCTTGCTTAATAATAGGATCACTCATCTCATAGGACATAGATGGCAAAGAGTATTTTTTATATTAAAATGTTTGCAATGGAAGTTGGTTGTTTGGTTCTTTAAGACATAGAAGGGGGATAAAAGTGGACAATGGGAAAGTGAAACAAGATATACATTTTTATATAAATAAATAAATAAGTGATTGTACAAATGCAGAGGCAAGTATTGCAAATTGTTATGAATGTTTGGGGTGTTCAGACTTGGGTAATGACACATAATGATGTGGGAGACAGGTTAGTGGGACAGTGGACACAAAGAGTGATATCAGCTATAGAAAAACTTGAAGTTATACGTAGTCATGGACAGTACAATATTATGTCTGGAATCTTCTACAAGAGGCAGTGATATATGGAGTAGTTCTTTAAAATTGTTAATATATGTAAAATGTATCTAATTGCATTAGATCAAACATTGGGTTAGGTGTTTTCATAAATAAATGTGGTTTGATTCTTAAGGTGGTAATTCAAATACCTTAATGTTATGTAAGAAGCTTATTGTCAGCATTTAAAAAAGCTTGCATATATTTATCCATGGGTGATGGTAGTGAGTTCCTGCTGTTGCTAGCAAAAGAGTTTTGGTGGGTAGTTTTGATGGGATTTATTTTCAAATTAATAGTCATAAACTCCATTAATTGGGGTTGTGTTAAAATGTTGTCTAAACATGTTTCTAGTTATGCACTAAACCTGGCTTCTACGTTACGTAATAAAGTTTTATTAACTGTTACATTGTTATATAATTTTATGCATATTGTCATTTTAAAATTCTATTTAAAGGCAAATGTATTACTTACCAAATAGTTTAGAAATATTTTTGCTCCTTATATAATATGATACACTTACATTTTATTTTGATAAATGTAAACAAATTAAATAATGGCTGTAAAAGGGGTAGTTTAGTTAGATACTTAACATTATTTAAGGCTCAAGCTATCTTCTTACAGGATACACATCTAATTCACAAAGATAATGATAGACTTAATTCTAAAGATTACATAGTCTTAGTTGATTCACATTTTAAAGAAAAATGGAAAAGAGTTTCAATTCTATGGACAAATTCTACTATAATGCCTAAAATTGTTAAAACTTATACTAATACAAAAGGAATGGTGTGTTCAGTGGTGATATAATTACAAAGAAAAGCTTATTCATTGGTTAATCTACTGAATTCCAGGGATTGTAGCTGAATTTATTAAAAAACACTTAGATGCTATAATTTCACATATGAGAGGAAGTCTTGTTATGGCTGGAGATTTCTCCTGCTTACTGAATGAAAAAGACACGTGTGCTTCCACCAAACCTGTAATATTTGCCACTGCTGAAGCCTTACTAAACTTGGTGAACTATTTAATCTCAACAATATCGATGATTGTCTAGCAGCTCATTCATTTCTCTAAACTCATTCATACTGATTTGGTACACAGTCTGGGGCAAATAAGATTTTTATGCCTAACGATTTGGTTGCTAATCTAGGGAAAGGGAAAGTTGTCTCATGTCCATTATCAGATCATGATCTTATTTCTTAAGATATTTGGTCAAACCAAAAAAACTATAATATCATATAACATTTAAAAAAATGGTTCCTAGATGAAGTTCAACTATTGATAGATATAAACAACAATGGAGCTGTTTCAGAAGTGTGTGTGTGTGTGTGTGTGTGTGTGTGTGTGTGTGTGTGTGTGTGTGTGTGTGTGTGTGTGTGTGTGTGTGTGTGTATATATATATATATATATATATATATATATATATATATATATATATATATATATATATATATATATATATATGGGTCCCTATCAAATGATAGAAAACTCATTTGATGGAAAGTCATTTGGCTGAAACCAAAACATAGGAAGCTCAAAACACTGAAAACTTATTTGACTGAAACTCAAAACACTGAAAATGCTATATGCCCTTTACCCGACAGTACAGACCAATACCTTTATTAAATATTGATTATAAAATATTTATGGCAATTTATGCAAATACAATTAAACACTTTTCTCCTTTTACTAGTTGATGAAGATCAAATAGGGTTTATATTTATATTTTTAAACTAACAACTACTCCTAACTCTATAATTTTTACCTTAAGATTGAAAATACCATGTTATTATAGATAAAATGTATGTATACATCAATATTGTATCTCATGTACAATACCCATTCATGCTTACTGCTAATTCTATCCTTGCTAAGACTAATGTATTTTATATATATATATATATATATATATATATATATATATATATATATAAAAATTTTGTAAGAACTGCTTTTTTAGTTTTTTGTAAGTTTGAAGTTTGTAAGTTTTATCTGCTATTACTTTATAATGTATGTATTATTTTATTTTTGGAGCTTTTCTCCCCGGGCCTCTACTGAAAATGGACATGTATCCAGCTAGACTAGCCCAGTCAACAAATGTAAAATAAATAAAATATTAAATTGACAGACCTATGATAATATTAAAAGAATAATTTAAATAATATTTTAAGGATTATTTCTGCACTCTATATTATTATATATGCACCTCATAGGTACGCACTCTAAGCATTGCTTTAAAAAGATACTTAGTTAAAGTGCATATACCATTGCTTAGTTTAGATGTAGACCTATTGTATATATATATTAGTGATGAAAACTAAATATATGTTATAAACATTTTCGATTTAAATGTGGATTTGGCAATACAATCGCTATATATACAAGTACATTTTACGTAAAAAATGCGTGAAATGTGTTAAAATGTGAAAATGAACAAACTCGTATGTTTATATTTCTATTAGCCAAATAGCAACTTTACCTATGTATACAAGTTTTTGCAAAGATCTATGAAGTATTTAGAGTGTTGATTGCTTTTTTTGAAAGCTTTATAATGACTTGTGCTTTATAATATAAATGGAAAGACGCGCAAGTCTTTTAAAGCGATTAGAGAGTTATACTAATTAAAGGAAGTGACGTTAATACATATTAACATATAAAACTGATCTGAATGTTTACTTTATTTGTGGCCTGATGACGCCTACGGGTGAAAGCGCTTGCCGATCTATTGTATATTAATAAAGTTAAAGTTATTGGTTTATTCACTTTGGTCGATCCATTTTTTCGCATGTGAAGCGAGGTGGAGTGAATACTGCTGAATTTTTATAAGGGGATCTATTGGCCGAAGTGTGGAACTCTGTAAACGTGGTATTGCTCAGAATTTTTGGCTCACTTGCAACTTACTTAGAACTGTGGTACCACCGTAAACGCTAAGTGTGGATATCCTGCCTGACGCTCTCCTTTCCATTTATACTGTTTGAAATACTAGACTTTTTAGGAAGAGCGTTTTTAAACAGCCAATATTTGTACTTTTATTAATTTAAATAAATTGATTATGCTAGCATGAAGAGAGCTTTGAGTAACCTATCTGCCCCTGGAGGAGTGGTTCCAGCCTAGAAGTTAGTAGTTTATTGGCCATTTTGGGCTAATTTCTATCTCTTTCATTTCTCTATTATAAAAAAAAATGCATTTGCATGGTTTTGTGCACCGGGCAGCACTGGTTAGCTATGGTTAAATTATTCCTGGCTCCACTAAGTCTCCTCTTCAGTTTTTCCCTTGAAACTAGTCTAACTCTCAACCTAAGCATTCAAAAAGCATCCTACAGCCCAGCACTTGCTCAGACCTAATCACAAGCACTAATATACCCTTACACTGATTGCCCAGCAGGGCAAGGCTCTTTATTCATCCCTCACCAACCAAGCGACTAAGCAACTCACCCTACTATTCAGACATGACCAAAGGGCAATTTCAGGTGTACTCTCCAGTCCAGCTGGTGAATATGGGTATCCTGAGGCAATGTTACAACTCATGTACACAGAAAATCCTCTCCTCCTACCACAAAACACTAACATATGTGAGAGATGCAATTATACAGCCAAACTGGAAGCTAAGCTGTCTCCACCCAAGACTGGAACAGACAGTCAAGAGGAGAAGGTTAACATTTGCACCACACCTCCAGACGCACACAGACCTACTAAAACAGCACTGGCAAAAAATACACATAAATACACAAAATCATACTTGGAGACCTCCAAAGCAGACACCCAAACAATCTGCACCTCCCATCACAAACCAAACAACTCATAAAATGCAAAATCAGTGTGCCACACAATCACAGCCCTTAAGGTGAAATAACATACCTAACACACTAGTAATAGGTGACTCTATAGTCAGGCACACTGACGTCCCACTCACTAGGCTGGGCAAGCAGAAGGTTACTGTTAGCTGCCTGTCAGGACCCAGAATCTGTCACATAACACAAGCACTCAGGTCACTCCAGAACAAGTACAAATATGACTCTGTCACTGTTCATGTTGGTGTGAATTACCTGAGACGTACCTCCCTGGACTACATGAAAAGAGACATGGAAGAGCTCTCTGATCATGTAGCCCAGGCTGGTATGACCCTGACCCTGAGTAGCATCCTGCCCTCACCAAGAATGATACCTCAGAATAAAGAAAAAAATGATCAATTTCAACAATTGGCTTAGCTTCTGGTGTCATTCAAAGGGAATCCAGTGTCTGTCAGCCTGGGATGATATGTTTGACAAGCCATGTTGCTTCACAAGAGACAGCTTGCACCTGTCACCCCTAGGCTTTCGAATACTGGCCAAGGCTCTTACTGCCACCACAGTGCCTTTTTTAGGCAAGGCTCAAAAGTCAAACCCACCTCTGTAAACTGCACAATTAACAAAAAACTGAGGGTTATGCTACTCAACGCCAGGAGTTTAAATCTCAAAATGCACGCTCTTGAAGCACTCCTCAGTATGGAGAACATTGACATCTGTGCAGTAACTGAAACCTGGTTCAAGGCTCCAGAGAGCACCCCAGCGCTACCGGGCTACAACTCATACCACACGTTTCGCCCACAGAACATGGACCGAAACACAAAAGGAGGGGGTGTATCCATATTCATCAAGGATACCTACACCTCCAGGTTAGTGGCACAGCATGATACCTCTGAGATCATCCATGTGCAACTAACATTGGGCAAATCTGCAATGCAAATTGTGGCCTGCTACAGATCACCCTCCATGACCCAGGACCACCACTCTACCTTTCTGGAGACACTGGAAAACATGAAGGTCCTAAGGAAACCATAGTAAAAAACTTTTCTAAAGCAAACTTCACCTTACTTAAGACAGAGGTGGTAAGTTTCACAGCCCCCACGCTAAAGGATAATGCTGCCCAAGATGCAGAAATCTTTACAAATGCACTCTATGAGCACCTACAAGGATGCATGGATCATGCCATCCCTAGCAAAACCAAGACTCACTCCTCTAAAAGAAGGAAACCAGTTTGGTGGACCACTTCCATAAACAGGCTATACAATAGAAGGAGGAAACTAGTTCAGAAAAAAAGAAAATCCCAAGAAGGAAAGACATCCCTAATCAGTATCAGTAAGAAACTAAGGTCCCTCATGAAATCATCCAAGGCTAACTTCGAAAGAAAAATAGCCAAGGATTCAAAAGATAACCACAAAGCCTTCTTTAGGGGTCTATATTAGATCAGTGAACACTTAAAAAAGCGAATGCTGATTGATCAACCTTATGTAAGTGAAAACTTACAATCTCGAACTGTCAGATCAGCGATTTGTTTCCTAGGGAAAAAAAAATCACTGATCCAAAACACATACACACAACACAAGCACACCAAAAAACAGAAATCCACACGCATACACCTAATAATCTGACACCTAACCCTACACTAAACTATGCACACACCACTAACTATCCACTTACCTTAACCCAAACCCTAACCCTAAGGTCCGTCACTATTGCACACTCACCTCACCCGCTCCCTAACCCTAACTCATCTAAACCCACCCTAACCCTCACGTCCACACTATTGCACACATACCTAACCCGAGCCCTAACCCTAACTCACCTAACCCACCCTAACACTCACATCCACACAATCACACACTTACCTGAATCCGAACCGTAACTTTTCACCACAGCACTGAAAATACTGAAGCAACAGAAACAGACAACCAAATTCTTTCACAAGGAAAAAATTCAGATTCCTGTTGCTTCGATATTTTGAACATTCGCTTAAATAAGATTGATCAATCAGCATTTTCTTGTTTAAGCATTCGCTGATCTAATATCGACCCTTCTTTAGCTATGTTAAGAATCTAGGTGGCAACTCGCAGATATGCACTTAACTAGTGCAGAATAGCACAAAATATACTGAACCTACTGATATTGCCAACATCCTGGCAGATGGATTCAGTGCAAACTTCACCCCCCTCTCACCCCCAAAGGGCCCACAACAATACCGGAAAAGTGTTGTGCCCCAAAAATCACAGACGCACAGGTGAAAACAGCCCTTTAAAAGCCAAAAACACAACATCAATAGGACCAGATGGTGTCCCAGGCTGTGTCTTGCACAAACTACAGAATGTACTAACTCCCCCACCTAAACACACACTGTTCAGTCTCAGCCTCTCCACAAGTTATGTCCCCATAGAATAGCACATAGCAACAGTTATTCCTCTCCACAAAGGAGGGGCCACAACTGACCTTTGTAACTATTGCCCTACAAGCCCAACTAGCCTGGTCTGCAAGGCTATGGAGTGCATCATCATGGAACTCATTAACAAATACATTGGAAACCTCCAAACACTTGACCTGGCCCAGTTCAGCTTTGTTAAGGGCAGATCATGCCTACTAGACCCAGATGACTTTTTTGAGGCAGTCACCAAGACCATAGATGAGGGAAAGGTGGTTCACACAGCTCACCTTGCCCTTGCCAAGGCTTTCAACACCATTCCCCACTCTGGTATTACAGAAAAACTCACCAGCCTGAACATAAACCCCTATGTCACGAGATGGGTTGCCAACTGGCTTACAGGCAGAACTCACACGATAAGAATAGCGGGCTCCAGGTCCGATTCTAAACCAGTTACAAGTGGTGTCCCACAAGGCTCGGTCCTGGGACCCCTACTGTTCAGTATATACTTCTCAGAAGTACAGGCAAACACAGGAGGACTATGGCTAACCAATTCGCTGATGACTGCAAACTGGGAGCCATAATTGACTCTCCAGCTAACACGGACATCCTCCAAAAGGGCCTTACTGAGATGGACACCTGGTGTCAATGTCATGGCCTCAAGCTAAATGCCAAAAAATGCATAGTCATCCCATTTGGGAAAAACAAAACACCCACGAATTACCACATAGGTGGTAGACCCTTAATACAGAAGAGGTAATAAGAGATCTGGGGACCCAGGTAGATAGTAATCTCTCCTTTGACAATCATATTGCCAAAGTAGTTAGGAAATCCTTCTATGTGGCCCATCTAATTTCTAAAGGGTTTGCATCTAGAAATAAAGAGGTTATAGTGCCCCTCTACTCGTCACTCATTAGACCCATCATAGAGTACAATGCCCCATTTTGGATGTACCTCACAAGACACTTGCAACAGCTGGAAAGACAACAAAAGTACCTCACCAAAAGGATTACTGGCCTCAAGCATATGTCCTATGCAGCCTGACTGAAAAAACTCCGGCTGTACTCAGTGGCATATCGCTTACTCAGAGGTGATCTCTGCCTGACTTACAAAGTCATGTCCAACTCAGAATTGATGGATATGCTCCACCTAAAGAAATCCAAGTCACTGTGAGCCACGCGCTCTAGTGAGCTAAACCTTGCCACAGCAATAAATAGAACATGCTGGAGAGATAGATTCCTGTCACAGAGACTCCCCATGCTTTGGAACAAAATTCCAAACTACATTAGGCAGAGCCCCTCACTAACACTCTTCAAGAGAAATCTTGACGAGTGGATGGGTAACAGAAAATACACCTCTGGGATCACTTCATTGGCTCTGCTTGACAGAGGATCAGTTAATTAATCAATAGGGCAGCGAAAGCTGACACACTCTGGCTAGGCTTATAAATGCCCTCGGGCAGATAGCCTAGTACCTACATATGAACCTATGAAAAAAGTGTTATAAATACTTTGTTTAGATATAAATAAGTAATTTGACTCAGTTAACTGGATTTATTTAACTTCTACTTTAGAAACCTATATTTTTTTCAGAATTTCTACAACCTAATTATCTCTACCAGAAATCATTTGCATCTATTACAATTGGGTCTTTCATTTCTCACTCAGTTTAGATTCCTAAGCATACTAAACAAGGCTGTCCATTGTGTCCTTTATTATTTGCTCTGGTTATTGAACCGTTTGCAAATTTCATAAGTTAAAGTATAAATATAAAAAAAATATTTCAAATAAAAAAAAATTCTGTTCAAAACTACAACTTTTTTGCATTAACATTAGGCGAGAGTGAATTATCTTTCTATGCTTTGCCTACATCAGTTAAAGTATTTGAATCAATATCAGTATTTAATTTTAATTACAACAAAACTAACATTCATATCATCAATAGTATCTCACATAACACAAAGAAAAAGTTTTGCAAATTTAACAGGGAAGTGAAACACATTAAATATGTCAGGATCTTATTGTCAGATAATCTCAAACATATAATATCAATAAACTACAGTAATATCTTAGAATCCATAAAACTGTTGATAGGTAAGTAGAATACATTGTTTTTCCCCCACTGGAAGACAGACTAATGTTGATTAAAATGATTATTCTTCTAAAAGTTCTAAACATGTTTAAATCAGCTTCTCTTTTCTGATTTAAAGATTTTCTTAAACATATTAAGTCCCTGCTTCTAAAGTTTTTTGGTTTCCTAATAAACCAAGACTGGCTTTAGAGTATCATGTCAGAGATAGGTTAAATGGTGGAATTGGATTCCCTGATATGCATTGCCATCAGTCATAAAGAATATAACATTGTGGTTAAATCCCAATTACTCCACCAAATGGAAAGACATTCATGAAAATATTTGGTTAGAAGAGAATAACTATCAATGCACTAGAATAAAAAAAAATCATTTAAATAGTTATTCAAAGGATTTTTTATGATAACATGAATCATTACATTCTTAGTATATTAATGATTAGTTATATTTAGTTAAAATTAGTTATATTTAGAAACTTAATTTTATTAAGAATCCAGATATTAAAGCATGTTTTTTGTAATATTTCAATGGCCTTCTCAAATGATTGTATCAATACTCTACACTTCCCTAACATGTTCATTTTTAAAAAATCAAAATTTGATCTTCTGGCACCAGACGATGACTAAAGGGAAGTTACATGCTATAGACTTCATTATGGATAAATATAATATTGACTTGGGAATGTGGTTAAATATTGAAATAGACACTACGTAAGCTCTAAAATTGACTTAATACCCAGCTTAACAAAGGATTTCTCCCATCGTTCATTGAAATTATGACCAATTTAGATTTGATAATGATGTAGGGAAAGTGTATTTATCCAAAATGTATAAAAGTATAAAAATAGTTTAAAATAGCTATTGAGATTATTTTTCATTAGTAAATAATGCCTCAATACAAAAATAGCTAGAACCCAATACCCCCTCCTATTTAGAACCCAATACCCCCTCCTATTTAGTATCCTTTATATCATGAGAAAAGTAAATACTATGAATTGGAAAAGTAAAACTACTCCCTCATTTGATGAATTTAAGAAACTTGTTAATATTGTATGGCAAAATGCATGCATTACAACTAAAATGAGAATAGATACAATTATTTGTATTGTAACAGCTGGTTAAAATAAAGTGAGTTAGTGAATAAATTCTGAACTAAAGCTTATAGTAAAATGTGTCTATTTGGTTTTCTCTGTGTTATCTTAAAATGGATAATTAATGTATATTATTATTTATGAAACCTAGACACCACTTAAAATAATTTATTTGTAATGTTTTTGTTTTCCCCCTCATTTAAAATTTAATAAACATATTTACAAATTGTGAAATGCTTTGGTATTACTGACTGACTTTAATCTTCAGTGATTTACCAGAAAATCAAAACTTTTACAAGGGGAAGGGTAGAAATATGAAATAAAATCAGGGATGTTCTGCACAATTCTGGACAGTTGAGAGGCATGCTGGTAGTATTTCTCCAGGACAACAATCTCCATCATAGCAACCAGCACAGGTTCATGATTAGAAGAAGTTATCACTAAAACCTAATCCAGTTTTACCAGTATATATAAACATTGTCAGTTTCATCAAGACTCAGTTCAGTAAACCAATAGCTTGGTGAAATCCATTGATTGACTCCCAATCCAAAGAACATCTAGAAATAGGAGAGTGATGAATTAGCTCCCTTGCAGAACCCATTTAAAGCATATTAATATTAATAATACATTATGTTAAAGCATATTAATGTAAGTATATTAATTATTTAAGCACCACTGCCATGCCTTAAAACAGCTTAAGTGGCTCAAGCTAAACAACTCCCTAAAATATTTGCAACTAGTTACTGTAATCAGACTAATTTAATACCCTGAAAAGTGTCCAGTATTGTGAAGTAGTCTACTGCCTTACTTCCTTACAAGGACTCTCCACTGAGGTAAACATTTCTATTAATCAGAAATAAGTCAGTCAGATCAGCAGTACTCCAGTTATGACTTCAAGCTCTGGAATGCCATTGTTTCATATATAAAAATCACTGTAAAACATCCTAGCTTCAAGCCATTGCTTAAGCAGCACCTTGTTGAGTCATGGTCATACTTTTTTCATCATCATTTAAGTTTCTCACCCCCAAATGTATGTCTGTCGTCACTCATTCTTCATTATGTTCTCTGCATTGCTCTAACTTATTTTCCTCTCTCATCTATCCTTTTCACTTTTCTGAGAGCTTGTCTTCTCATGCTTTCCTACCAATAATCTTGGACCTGTCCTGTACTCAAAATGCATATTGATGCTACTATATCTTGCAACTTACTACACCTGCCCTTTCTTCTGATGCCAGTCTTTTCATTGAGACTGACAAATACATGCATAATTCACATGATATAGTAATGTATGTGGTTCACTGTTACACATTTCTGTTTTAAAATAATCTACACTATCTAAATTCTACAGAAAGAAACACTTCACAGTTTTATTAATGTAAATAATTATTACTACTAGTCAAATCAGAAAATGCTAGCTCCCTATCATTAGATCTTGTTGTATTTCTAATTACTGTCACAAATTCTCCCACTGGTAAGTTATCAATCAAGTGTGTCATATAGAAAACTAGTCTCATTCCTAAATTACTTAATATATACAAGCTCATCCACTTCTCCTATGATTGCTAGGTCCAAAAACTTAACTTCATTATTAAATATGGAAACAAACAACGCAATAAACTTGATAAAAAATACACAAGGAAAGGAACAGAACACACAATCAAGCCGCTAAATAAAACAAATGTAGCCTTTTACTTGTAAGCGCTTTCATGCATATGAATACATGCACTTCTTCAGACAAACACAGAAATATATTAAAACACTTATATAGGCTTTGAATACCCAGCTGACCCATTTTGTGAACAATGATCTAATTAATTATCATTTAAGTCAGTCAAAATAAAAAAAGCAACTTCAGTAAAAACAGTACATACAAAAACTGACTGCACAAATCTGCAAAAGTCTTTGATTGCATATATATTTTGCCAACTACCAAAATTTCTACATTATGAAAATAAAAATAAAAATAAACATAAACACATATGTCAAGAGAATTTGTGTATAAAAATATATATAAATCTATTTTATATGTTTTATAGCTACAGAGATACTTTGCAAAGACATTTTAAATGCAACATAGGAAAATATTACTTATATGTTTATACTATTTTCAAAATTGAATTGTTTTAACTATAAATATGTTACTGGTACATAGTCATAAATGTCAAATGCATACATTTTTAACTGAGTGTCTATTGAATACATAATTCCATATTCTGGTGTTATGGACACCAATGGATGGATGGGAAAAGAAATAGCTAGAGCTATAAAACATATAAAATAGATTTATATATATTTTTCATACACAAATTCTCTTGACATATGTGTTTATGTTTATTTTTATTTTTATTCTTATAATGTAGAAATTTTGGTAGTTGGCAAAATATATATGCAATCAAAGACTTTTGCAGATTTGTGCAGTCAGTTTTTGTATGTACTGTTTTTACTGAAGTTGCTTTGATTTACCCTGACTTAATTGGATAATTAATTAGATCATTGTTCACAAAATGGGTCAGCTGGGTATTCAAAGCCTATATAAGTGTTTTAATATATTTCTGTTTGTCTGAAGAAGTGCATGTATTCATATGCATGAAAGCGCTTACAAGTAAAAGGCTACATTTGTTTTATTTCGGCTTGCGTGATTTGTGACCTGTTCCTTTCCTTGTGTATTCATTATTAAATATGTAATGCACAAAAATAAAATCTGCCTCATTGGTACTAAATCTTTTCACAAATCTGTTTGCTAGATACTTTCCCCTTTGCATAAAAATAGTAATTCAATAATATATAATACATAAAAAACTATATTTGATAGGAAAAAATCATTAACCATTTTCTCCCCTCTCGAAAAAGCCATAGCTATATTATCATAAGAGGACACCAAAGAGGCCCTCATGGCTACATTAAAAAAAACATTTACTACTACTCTTAAACACATTTTGAATTAAACAAAAATGTAACAATGAAAGAACAAAAGAAGCATATGAGCCTTCATCTAAAAAATTGGAACACAGCTTTCAAGCCATACATATGATGAATACTAGTATATAGCTCTTTTACATTAAGGGTTACCCAAAAATAATTTATTTTCTATCTAATCTACCTGACATTGTCTACCACTTCACTTGTATTTTAACTAGGTTATCTAAGTTAGTACATAGTCCTTTAAAATAAAACTTAATAAACTCCCCACATTCTCTAAGTAACGCCTACACCAAACACAATAGATCTTCTCAAAGGAGACCAAACATTCTTATATTATCTTAGGGATATAATAAAATATAGAGTCCAGAGGATGTTGACTAGACAAGAGTGATAGAGCAGAAAAGGAAAAAAATCCTAAAGTTATTCCTCTATGGAATATGTTATTGAGCTCAGATTGAAAATAAAAAATATTCTGCTGTTGAAGTCTCAATTTTTCCACATTCAATGATGTCTTGCACATGCCATCATAGTCACTAAAATTCGTAACAACAACATTGCTTCCTTTATCAGAATAACAGATCACTATTTTGTCACATTTCTCCAGTAAATATTCCAAAGCCTTCCATTCAGTTTTATTTAAATTACATTTTTAGTAGACTTAGTGTTTTGTGAAAGCCACTAAGAAATTATTCTTGCATATGGCTTCAGATATGTCAGTCACATGATTAATAACAGTAGAAACAAACTTTTGTTTTAGATAAAGGAGGACATTTTTTTTTCCACTGAGTTAGATTCATTTTCATCATTAATATCTGTACAATTCATTTCAAAGACGTCTTCATCATGTGACTATAAAGAGAGATTGCTTATGTTCAACTCCAATGTCAGTTTCCTTAGCTGTGACAAAACCTTCAATATTATTGTCCAGTGCTATCACCCATGTGTACCACTTCATTATGATTTCTTTTGAACCAAAAATTTAGCTTTAGCTTTCTACACAGCAAGTACAGTTCAGTTTGTACAATGTCCCAAGAAGGTAATGTCATAGTTACAAAATGTAAACCCATAAGTAGTGAACACATCCATCAAGTTCAAAGTCAGGTAAGTTCAGTACCTGTAAAAAAGATTTAAGAAACAAGTTATCACCGTATTCTTCTCCAGGCTCAACATCTTCTAAAACTACCCCATCTGATTGCAGGTATTCCTTTCATCACTGCAGAACCACTTTATTTCATTGAACTTTCTGCTATATCTGGTGTTTCATTTTCAAAGGTAAAGGAACATTGAGCTTCATCATCTTCTAAAGAAAGTTCTGAACTTCACCCCAATGTCAATGCCAGAGTAACATTTGAATATGAATGATTTATTTAAACTGTCACATCAAGTAGTTTTACATATCTGCCTTGTCAATAGGTAATTATCATCACACTCACATTGATCTCTTACTAACCTTCTCTTTTTCCTTTCTATAATAGTCACTTCACCTTTTTTGCATGGTTGATCAATTTCTAATCATCTGGTTTGCCATTTGTCAAAATGGAGAAGTTGTATTAGTTCCAACTCATAACATTGTATTTCATTCATTATTTTGTTGTGTTTATAACCATCAAACTCAATTAAAACATGCATCCATTCCTTGGAACAGTCCTGCCCAGCTTTTACCTAATGATGCCACAAATCCATTTTGTTTATAAAATTTGATTCAGATTTTCAAACATCAAAAGAAAAAAGTATATTGTGTAAATAAGTACACTACATTTAGTGATTTATGATTATAAATAAAAATTGGAATATTTTATTTACGGATCCCTATTTGGCTAGGGTACTTCCCAGGTATATGAGTTTTTCATATTAAAGGGTTATTCATTTCAGTGAAATGCTATCTTTTAAGGCTTTCAAGCAAAAAACGTTTTGATCTTACAAGGGATGATTCATGTGGTAGATACAATCTATATAGATTTATTTTATCCAGAAATGAGAATAATATTAATGAAAAATGCATAGAGGAAGACAATTGTTTAATTGTCATTGCTGAGTGGTAGTGTATGCTGTTTTATATACCTGTTCTAATGTAAAACAAAAATAGAACATTGGTCAATCAGAGAGGAAGGTGAAATATCAAATATAGAAATATATCTTAGATACAAATAGTATTTTTCCTTCTAGTAGTGTAGCACAACACATCACATAAGTTCATCATAGGGATGTTAGTGTAATAAAATGTGGGTTTTAGCAGCACTACATTTGCCAAGGGGAGGCAATAAATGTTCTATGTTTAATAAATAAGACAGAGAGTGTATTTTGAAATATACTCTTGTTTCTCAGAGTTTGATGGTATTTTTCTAACTATAGGAAATAAATTCTTAAAGACTCATGGTATTTTCATTTCATTGCTGACTGGAATTTGTCAAGATTCTTTAATTCCTACTATTGATATTATATACTTATTTTTAGTCATTCCACATTCAGGAGGATTAGACTGGTTCCACAAAGCCTTGTTCACTGATGAGACTTCCACATAGTGACATTTTACTTTTATTTTACTTTATGGAAACTGTTTTAAGAAATAATTTTGTGTATTTTGAGGGGGAGTTCATCAAAAAAATTATAGGAGTAGCTATAGCGGCTGATTTTGTCCCAGTGTTTCCAGACATTATTTTATGTTTCTGAGGGACATATTTTATTTTCACAAGTGAATTTTGGCCTAATAAAAAAGCTTATCTTAGATACTTGCTATTTTACATACTTGTTTACTTTAATATGACTTTCACCTAATCTTTGTTTTATGTTATTTGTAGTTGTTTAAATAGCTTATCATTTATGACTTTAATTAAAACTTCCTTATTTCCCTTAATGATGTATCATTAGTTAGTTACATTTGCCTGAAATAACATTTTATATTCACAATATTTTTTATAATTCTTTTTCATGTTCACATTTATGTACTTTACTATTATTTTGTAAAAGGTGCTTGGAAAATAAGTACCGGAAAAAAATTGAAGTTGAAGTAAATTATACTGCACATAGCTAGGATTCCCTGGCCTTCAGAAGGGAAAAAAGAATTAATTGTTTTAAGTTTTGAGAGTAAAAGGCTATACTTGTAAAAGTGACAGTAGGTAGGTCAAAGCCAGCTGTGTTTATGTACAGCAAAGTTGAGTTAAAACTTAAAGACAGCATAGAAGGAGTAAAGTCCTTTATTGATGGTCTTTCTAACCCTGACTGTAAGTGAATGGATAATTCCTGACATGTCTGTTAGGTTTCTGATGGTCAGAATATGATATTATAAAATAAGAGTTAGAGATGCCTATGAGTCTGTGTGTGTGTGTGTGTGTGTGTGTGTGTGTGTGTGTGTGTGTGTGTGTGTGTGTGTGTGTGTGTGTGTGTGTGTTTGAATAATTTGCAAGGCTAGTGACATATACTTGATTTGTTCCTTAACAGAGGCCATAATAGATTATACGTGTGTTGAAGATGGATAAAGATGCTTTAAAGATTATATAAGTAGTGTATTTAAAAGATCAAAGCAATGAATGAGAAGCTGATGGGTTTGTAGAATTATATTATCCATGAGTAATATGTCAGGCATGTTTGTATGGATACTGGTATAGGGGTGTATAGATGTACATGGGAAACCCCAGTTAAAAATAAATATTGCACTAAGGAAAGTTTGAAAAAAAAGGAAGAGGAATATAATATACTTTAGGAAAAATGTGAAAATCTTTAACAACATTAAGCCTTTACTGAATAAATGGGTGGGATAGGATACAGGATGATATTAAAATTATTTATAAGATGCATGCATTAGTTTTGGCAATCATGGGTCTAAGAGGTAATTCTTATAAATAAATAACTGTGTAAGTTGCCCTTTTATGAGCAAATGTCTTGCCATTGAGAGAAAAGAAATTAACAATTAAAAATGCTGCAGATGAAAAATGTGCTGCATATTTTTATTTACATTTTTCATGTTTATATTTATTTTGTATTTGTGTTTGCTAACTGGGGTAAAGCACTGATCTCCACAGACCTGCAATCAAATCAAAAAAGGGTAATGGGGTTGAATTTTGGTGATTTTTATGATGAGAGATATATACTTCTTGATGTGTATGAAAATTATTGTTTTAAATATTCTACCTTTTATTAGACAGTATACATATGCTTTTATATTATGTGTTATTTGTTATTGCTAGTAAAATAGATTAAAAATGTATTTTACTTTTTTATTCAAACAGTGTAAGAGGGAACACACTTTCTTTCCTTTCTCTTAATTTTATGATGGATACATAAACTGTCTTTGGCTTTTCCCAGTTAGGGGTTGCCACAGCGGAACTCCAGTCTGCTAATGATTGGCAGTAGATTTTTATGTGCTGGCTTGCCGGGCCTAATGCACAACCTTAAATGAAGGAAGGCCCATTCACGCATGTCGACACACAGAAGACGCTCTAACTGAGAATTGAACGTGCAACGTCTAACTGTGAGACAACAACGCTACCGCAGCACCACCACCGCAATATATGATGGATACATAATTTTTCTAAATTACTAAAAGAAAGAAAATTCAGTTGAATTCTCTCAAGTGATCAGTGTCCATAAAAATACATTTCAACATTTATACCTCTTGGGAAATGCACATCTGTCAAAGAAAGCAAACTAAACATCTTGGTGGATATTTTAACATGTTGGCTTTCTCTTTACATCCTTTGGATAAAAAGAGTTATTGACTTATAATAAGTACATTTTCTTTTAACTGCACTAGTCTCCAGAAAGTGTTGAACATTATTCTGCTGGGATTAAATATGTCTTAAGGCATTTACCTGCACATTTCCCATAGCTTACATTTTTAAAAATATTCATGCAAGTTAAGTTCTAGCTAACTGAATCATTTGTCATGACTCCTTAATTGTAGATGAGGATATATTTATTTATCAATATTCCATAATTTGTGTGTGACTTGACCCAGCAAGGTAAAAATGCACTCTTTTTCAAAATTACTGGGATGAATATATATATAAAGACTTTTTAAACAGGCAATGCATTCACACATGCTTCTCAAGTATATCGAGCATTTCTTACACTTATTTTTCATAACACATGCATTTTAGATAACTGTCTTCTACATCTAACTAGTATATTAGACCATGTCATATTTTTCTTCAGACTTGGTTAGACTTGTTTTCTTTTCATAGCAGTGTAAGTAGGACAACACGTAGTGCACACACCTTTGGTGCAGAAAGTTTTAAGTTCTATTCTCACACAAAGTAGATTGATTGCTGACATTGCAGTACAGCATATGGGAGGTGCTACACTCCTGAGTAGGTTGTCCTTCAGATGAGACATTAAATGGAAGTTCCATCTGCTTGAGATGGTGGTAGCTCAGGTGGATGTAAAAAATACCACATGTTGAACAAATTAGGGGTCCTTTAATTAGCATGACAAAAACAAAACATTATTTACATATTTACAGGTACTTTATCTGTAAATTCCTTTATACAATCATAATAATTCTAAAACTGACCTCCACTTCTTCTTCTACAAGCATAAACTGCATTTTTACAACATATCAGCCAAAATCCATTTCCCATTAAACACAGTTTCATTCAGTTTTTAATTTCAAATAACCCATATTAGATAAAATAAATTTGTATCTACAATTTTCTCATACTCTTTCTTGTTTTCATAATATCCATACATAATATTCATATCTATGTTGTTTCCATCATTAATTTGCTCAGGAATCTTTCTTCACACAACTTTTTCCAAAGTTTAACCACTCTATTACATTTCAAAAAAATATGCTCTGTTGTTTTTTTTTCCTCACCACAAAACACACACTCTTTAAACTTTCTTTTAATATGGCATATTTCTGTTTACATGTAACTTATTTATAACCAGTCTCCTCAGAAAATTCTGACACTACAATCATAATACATTTCTTTTTCCTTACTTTAATGCCTTTTATCACTTTTTCGGGGAAATTTTCCCATAGATTTACAAAATAATATTTTTAATAACATTATCACAGCACATCCTTCTATCTTGCTCTATATCATTAATTTTAATTTTTAATGTCTTCATTTATATCATTTTATTGTTTTTCTTATTCTAATAATCTCCCATTTTTATACTTACATTTAAACATTTTAACTGTTACTTTTTCATTTTCTTTCTTTACACATGTTAATGCCCTTTACAAAGTTTAAGGAAGCAGAATAAACAACTGGATTTAATAATGCCAATCCCATTTCATCATCACTCATATACAACCCACTTCTTTTCATTGTGTTTAAACTTTAACCTCATATGAAAGAAAGCAGGAATTGCACAATTTCTTATTCATATTTTCCTGGGATCATATAAACAGTTGACATTTATGCTGTCTCTCCCATTAAAACAGAATTTAACATATAAACCTTTTACTTGAATACTAATATATAAGTCCTGCACATAAAACATATATTTTTAATTTATTTTATTAAACCCTCCCATTGCCTCACAACTACATCATATTTCCCAGAATTTATAACAAACAATGATATTTCATTCACTGAAATAATATATCCACTACAGTTTTCACAACAACACCCAAACCCTTACTTTTGTCTTCATTCAGGGTCATTCCCATTTCCTTTAAATATTTCTTCAGACAAGCCAACACTTTCTTCATCCGTATTTTATTCTTAGCAACCACAACTATATAATCTGCCTATGTCAAAACTACTGGAATCAGCACTTTCATTTGCATCACATATCTGGCATCTTTCATTTTATAAGCTATTTCACTCACTATTACATTCATCTGTAATGTAAACCATATCCCACTCATGGGGCATCATGGGACATCCTTATAACACAATTCATGCATATTTCTTTACTTTGGTACCTATTCACTAACACTCTCACACTATTATTTTGATATGCTGACCTACACGCTCTCCTTATTCCATTATCTATTCCATACTTTTCTAGAACACCCTACAAAGCATCGTGTCCTACTGCATCAAATGCCTTACTAATATTACCTACCTTAAGTTACACATTTTCCCTTTGACTAATAATATCATCCATAATTTCTCACACCACTAATTATAATTCCTGCCATCCCTTTTATACCATATATACTTTCTTACATTATGCCCTTCATCCTTTCTTCCATTGTCTTCAGTATTATTCTCATAACAATTATAATCTGTATTATTTAATGTGACAAGTCTCCAATTTTATTCTTTTCATCTTTCTTCCATATCAATGCTAACATCCCACTACATAACTCTTCATAAGCAAACCATTCTTTCAACAATTCATTTAAACATTTACAGAATACTCTGCTTGCCAATCCATTCATTTTTTTGTACATTTCATACCATATACCATCTGGACCTGATACTGAATCAACATTTAATTCCTAAATACTTTATCCAATTCATTAATAGTAATTTATTTTGCAAATTCTTCCTTAACCCATTCTCTTTTATTTTCTATTTCCTCTTGTAAATATTTTCTACATGCTGTACTACAATACTCATAATTTGCTTTTGTGGTCTCTTTACCTCCCCTTATATATTTTTTTCATTTCCCTTATAATACTAATATTGTTTTTTTACTATTTTACCCAAATATGCAGACACCTCCTACCTTCTCCCTTGTAAATACCTCTGCTTAAAAGTGATTCTTGATTTTTTCTAGATTTGTTATACATTTCCATTTCCATATGATAATATTCACTTAATAGTCTTCTCTAAATTCTCTAATACATTCCCATACATCTCCCCATACTTCCCCTTCTCTTCCTTATGTCAAACTGCCACTTTTTAAACTTTATAAATTCAATCACCATTCTGACCAATTTTTATAAAAATCCTTCATGTTGCATGATACTAACATAAATGCAATGCTTGCCATTCTAAAAAATCATCCCATCATTTCTTATTTATTCTTTTTATTCAATTTCCTATTTTAAGATATTCACTCTCTTTCTTCTAACCCCTCCATCCATACTGCTAAATGGTCCAAAAAAACCCTCTTTCTGTGCTATCACCATGTGCTACACCCAAGCCTTCTGAAATCACAAAATAATGAATTTCAGATCCAATTGCCCCTCTTCTGCAAGTCCATTGACATTTATTCCACACAATTCATGTACCATATTTTATCACTTCTTCTATTTTTAACATCTTTCCCTTTCTTTTCACAGTTTCCCTTTAAATCACAAATAAAGTTCCCTGCAATTCCAATTTTCATGTCAACCACCACATAACCTAATATTTGATGAAAAAGATTCTCTCATTCCTTTCCATTTCTATATGCATATAATGCTTGCATTTTATAAACATATTCTCTCCACCTCACATCTACAACAGTTAACTTGCCCAATGTTGCATCTAATATTTTTCTGCTTTTTTACACAATACAGACACTCCAGAGCAATATTCACTTCCTAAATTCCCTATTATATTTCCACCCCATGATTTTTCTGTTTTCAATATTTCTTCACTTGTTAGGAATTACATCCTCTAACAGAATAACATCCACATCACATTTAGCACATCATTCCAGTACTCCTATCCTTCTTACAATATTAATAATACTATTCACATTTATTGAACTCGCTGTAAAATGATTACTTTTCCTTCTTCTTACGCTTAAGGGAAGTATTTTAACTTCTCATTTTATTTTTTATTCTTTCAACAACTGAATATTTTTCTGAGTATGTGTATAAATATTTCTTGATGCTCAGATCAGATTTCTCAGTAGTTTCATTAACTACTAAATAGCATGAAGCAAAACTTAGCCACACCCCTAAAAGCACTCCATCCAGGTTTTGAACAAAGTGAATGGACAACAGCTCCGGTCATTCCAATGAATAAAGAAGGATCTTTTACAGACCCAGGCAATTACATACCAATAAGTCTGACCAGCCTCATTTGCAAAGCCATAGAAAGGCGTATCATGAAAATAATTAATCAGGACATAGGGAACCTCCAAACAGTAGACCCATATTAGTTTGGATTCATCAAGAGCAGGTCATGCTTACTCAGTCTGGTGGATGTTTTGAAAGGGTCACCAAAGCAATGGATGAAAACAAAATTATACACATTACATACCTTGACCTGACCAAAGTTTTTAACACGACTCCCCACTTGGGCATAGTAGAAAACCACCCATGTCACCCGCTGGGTTACCAACTGGCTCTTAGATAAGATGCAGATAATCAAACTGGGTTGAGTTATCACCAGTAGGATCATTCACCAGTGGACTCCTCCAGAGTTCTGTGCTGGGACCACTCCTGTTTGACATCTGCTTTTCTGAAGTAAAAGCCAATACCAAAGGACTCTGGCTTTAACATTTTAAGCAGAATAATTTTACAGTTTTTAAAAGTAATACAGAAACAACTGCTGTTTAAATAATACCAAATTAGGCATAATATGAAAACATTGGTTAGAGAAACTTTAACCAATTTATAGAGAAATTAAAGTTAGGTCAGTATAATACAAACAGGAATTGCAATACAAAGTGAGAGAAAAACAGGATTATGGTATATTTAGAGAGAAAACCAGGGAAAAGAAATTGTTAGCAGTAAGGGAGTGAGTGAAGAAGGATGAGTAAGAAGAAATAAGGTATGAACAGGTATTTGTTCACAATTATAGGTATAGTTTATCCTGCTATTGACAAGAACAGAGCCAGCGTTTGGCTAGGAAGTATGTCAGAATGGCTTTGAAGGATGGGAGGGAGAATATTGACCTGATGGATAGAGATAAGGAGTTCCATGGCTTAGCAATGTGGTACGAGTACAGACAATGCCCAGCAAATTTGATAGGTTTGCGGACAGACAGGAGTTTTTGGTTATAGTATCATAATGACTGAGTGGGAACATAAATGCGTATAATGTTATTTATTGCTGGACAAGCAGATTAATTCTGGATAATTTTATAGGTGGTAAGAAGCTGTGTATATGTTAGTTGATGTGGTTGTTTTAACCACTTTAGGCTTTTAGTGTTATACAGCTGTGGGTTCTAAAAGGGATACTTGCTACAAATGTAGTAAATTTGTTATAGCATTGTTCAAGGTTTGATTTTTGTGATGCCTGAAGGTTAGTAAGGATGAGAAGATAAGTAGTGGCAAGTGAAGTTGCATTTGTGTTGTTGAGAAAGTTTTTGGTTCTATAAAGCATCTTTAGTTTTTTATGACTTTTTCTTGTGCAATTTTATATATACAGGTTGAATTTAAGATTATCATGCACTGTCATCACTAATAATTTGCTATGAGACATGACTTCACTGGTTGTATTATCAAGAAAAAGGAGTTGAAATTTTGTTTTGTCATGTGAAAAGTATTAGGGGGTAAAGTAGTTTGTTTATTTTTTTTAAGGGGCAGCATGATTTGTAAGTTACAAAACCAGTTTCAGTTGCTGTTAAAGCTTCCTGAGTAATTTTTTGGAGGTGTCCCATATTGCCAGATGTGCAAGTGAGTGTGGAGTCATCTGCAGACTGTTTTAGGGAGGTCTGCTGTGTGGATGTGTGGATGGTGTTGATGAGAATGCTGAAGAAGAGTAAACCAAGGACAGAGCCTTGTGGTACACCAGTGGTGGCTGAGAGGTATGGAGAGAGGGTGTGGTACCATTTTAATGACTAATTGCTGTTGGATACATATCTTTTGAACCAGAGAAGTGTGGTCTGAGACAGAACTCATGGGGAAATGTGAATTAGATGTTTGCTGTGACAAACTATATCAAAGGTTTTAGATAAGTCTGCAAATAAGGAGGATGCATGTTTGCCATTATTTCTAGCTTTGACAGTACCTATATAGGTTAGATGAGCAGTGCTAGTACCGTGGGAAGGATGGAAGCCATGTTGTGTTTTTTATTTCTTTTTAATAAAGTTTACAATGCCTTTTGTTCTTCTAACTGCATCAGCATATGATTTTCCAGATTGCATCCCGCCTGTAATCTTGTATCCATCCAACTCATGGCTCATTTCCTTTCTACCCAACACACTGTCCATTCCAAAACCTTTTCTATCATATCCAGCCACAAAATCTCAGACTCTTCTCTAGGATCACCTTTGTTCAATAAACCAACCAGCTTTTCATCAGGCAAAGCTCCAGTAGCAATTTCAGTTACAACAACTTCTTCAAAATCCAGGAGTTCAAAGTCAGCTAAACGCTATTTGTACTATCCCCTCTTTTCTCAACAATTTTCTGACCAGCTGATAGAACCATACTGCTGTCCCCAAAAGAACAACTCTCTTCTCATTCCATTATTGTGCAGTTGCTCCTAGCAGCCTCCATGCCAAAAAAAGAAGTAGGAAATACAATTCCAAAATCATTTCCCCTCACAACAAAAAGAGTAGGCCAAAGACCTGGCCAAATTGTTTCTAGTAATATAAATACCACCTTGGGTTTCTCTTGAAAAGACGCTATCAGCCTGTTGGATTGTCTGAGGTAGCAACACCAGCATTATAATAAATCACATAGTGAACCTCTCAAGGTAACACCCACAAATGATGAGCTGGCTTTTAAGAAATCATTTTTCTCTCCCCCCACTCACCTATCCAGCCTATTGACATAAATAACGTAAATAACAAGCATTATAACCTGGTCTTGGAGGCTACCTATTTAAAATTTCATAAAGAAAAAAAATCCATATCAGTATATTATCTAAGACCACACATGTATGGTGAAATACTGTAAAAGAATCCCTACCAGATTGAATAGTAGAGCTCTCAATCTATTCTAGAGTAATGCAAGCAAGTACTAGCAGATAATTTTAATCTGGATCCATGCAATATTTTTTTTTTAATGCAAACATGTAGACACTGGGATATTTCAGACAAAAGAACCATCTATAGTTTAGAAACATATTTTCCAGGAGTTCTCAAAGATAAGCATTCATTTGTTGCTAATCCTGCAACACAGCAAGTAAAATATAGTACAGCCAAGATTCAAAACATATTTTTAAGCAAACACTGTATTACCTTCCTAATAAAACATCAGGTGCATTGCCGTATTGTAATCTATTGTAATTTATATGAAAAAGGTTGGGAGGGTGGCCTAATGGTTAAGGTGTTTGCCTTGCAAGCACAAGGTGCAGGGTTTGAGTCTCACAAAGGATAATTGGTTAGGCTTAAAACAACTCGCAAGGGCAGTTAGCTTAGTACTAACCTATGCACCTATTCTGTACCAAAGTTGTTCTCTGTATAAATGTGTTACAATTAACTTACCACTTTATCATTTTATGATATTATAGCAGCATTTCTAGAACTCATAGAATAAACACCGATTAGCTCAAATCTTAATAAAGCCTTAGCCAACAAGATTCCAGAGTCCTGACAATTTATTTATAGACATGCTGAAATGTTTTTATAGCTGTCTTCCCATGTACAATACAAGCTTTTGCTTGGGCAGCCAAGGACATTTCATCACTCACCTGTAAATATTGAACAACTCAAAAGAAAAGGAACCCCCATCTCCTGTCTTAGATTCACAAACCAGTGCAGCTTTTTAAGACAGATTACATAATCACAATTTCTTCTTGGACAAATAGATTGCACAAAGTTGCTAATAGTCTGGATTCAAGACAAATATGTGGTATGTACAAAATATACCCCTGGCAACTTGAATTAATTTTATTAACCTGTATCATGGAGATCAGATTTTACATTAATTGATTTTCCAGATCTGTGTTTCCTGTAAGTCAATGCACAGAAGCTCTTTATATTCTGGTTAACATTTTAGTTTCCCCTTAGAAGTGACTGAAATATTTCTCAAATGCTACATTTTTTTGGGCATGTTCCATAACAGTTTAATGCAAGTTATAAAAATTAAGACTCCTTCCAGAATTTTGTCACATCTCAGCTCTCTTTTTAAACTACATTTGATTCTGGGATTTTTTTTTTTCTTTTTTTAACGCAGCACTTTGGTTACTATTTTATTGTAAGAATTCTCTCTTAGCCATCTAGTGCTGTCTGATGTGTCTTATATTTCTTACTGACAAACACTAGTATCATACAGCTGTGTATTCCATCAGCAATACAGATGTTTTGCATGAAAGTTATGAGTATAGCATATGTTATATTTCAATAACAAGTTCAACAAGCTGCTTTGTTAAAAGTATGAAATGTTATTGCTCAGGAAAACCTTTTCACAAATCACTGATAATTTCACTGTCAGTGACAGGAGGTCTCATAGGACGTCAATGTTTAGTCACCTGGCTGTCTTGTCAGACCCCTAAAACCATATCTAAATCTACAAAAAATGGTCAGAATGGGTTTGCTAACAGCAAGGAAGGTAGTATCCTCTGCACAGAAGGAGGGGTGAGAACCACTCCAATAAGAAGCGATCTACAAAAAACAAAAGACAATCATGGAATGTTTTCCAGGCGGACACACACTAGTTAAGCAGAGCCAACATTCTAGGTAAAAGTATTTGATTTTTTTTAATGACATATGACATTGGTCTGTTTAACTGACTTGTCTTAGACATGTTATACATGTACAGACTGAGACAACCAAATTATAAACTGCAGAACAAACGTGTTAGATATTTATGACAAGCCTACCCTTTGAGCCCTCTTTGTTGAAACAATTTAAATTAAAAAAAATCAACTCAAACCTCATCCATTTTTGGAAGTAGTAGAAGAAGTGGCTGCATTCCACGACAACGGAATGATGTCACAAAAGGAAAGCACCATGGATACGACCCTGCATCTTCACATACAATGCACTAATATGAATAAAAGTTAGCAAAAAATACCGTACAGAAAGGTTCCACTTTTTCTCATTATGTGGAAATTGGTAGAAGCTTCAACCAGATGAAACATCTTTTGCAGGGTCCTCTGGCATCACTGAATCCCCCTTAGTTAAACCCCCAAAACTTTAAATAAGTCCCTATGATGAATAGAGACCAGAGCTGCAGATTGGAAACAAGGACAGGGAAGCCAAAGAAAGGATAGAAAGCAAAGATACAGCTACCCCAAATATTTGGAGAAAGATTATAGAAAATAACAAACTCCAAACACAGTGGCATAATTTTTTACAAAGTCGAAAGCAACATTACAAACTGCATTGCAAATTGTCTCCGCTAAATGAAATGTTAAATAACAAACATAAACAAATAATTACCAGCATACTGTGGAGAAAACTAAGTTTTAATAATAGTGCCTAATAGTGAGTCATAAACGTAATGATGACGTATGCATAAGATGCAGACAGAAGCTTTTGTATGCGTAGGAATGAATGAAATTCCATCAATGACACAACGCATGGTTGTGGTGGGCGGGGGGGTGGGTTCATGAAATACGCAGAGTGTGAATTCTGCATGTAGATCCTTAAGGAGAATAATACCATACAGAATATTATATTCATAAAGTTGCAGAAAGTATTCTAAAGACTAAGCCAACATGGGACTGGTGAAGGGAACGTTTGCCAATAGGGGTGACTGCAAGTAAAGTTACAGAAGATAGGCAACAGGGTCTTGGAATTTGCAGGATTAAACTTTCAAAGGAACCAAGATATTGGGAGTCAATAACTAAAGATGGAAAGGAAACAGAGTGGGATGAGGCCAAAAAGTTTGGGCTGCATGTTAGAGACTGCCTTCCCTATTTGGGATTGATATTAGAGTATCAGCAAAAAGAACAGGATAGGGTAGCTCTAAGTGAAATAACTTCTCTGGTAGGGTTTTTAGTCATGACTAAAACAGAAGCTGCTCTAAAAAAGGGGATAATTAGTAGGGCATATCAAATATTGAATGATAACTACAAGAGTGAAACAGAAGAGATTAGAAAAGAGTGGAAAGAGAGGCTGGAAAACCAGTTTACAAGGGAACAATGGGGGACATGTATGGCTCCCACAAATGTTACAAAGTCCAGAAGATTTAGCATTTTTGCTTGGAAGTGTTTGCATAGGCATTTTATACCCCAAACAGACTTCAAAGCTTTTTCCTCAGGTAGATAGTAAATATTGGAGGTATCATGGGAAAGAGAGTGGAAACTGGAAACATTTTTTGAAAGTGTAATGAGTTGGGTTGGCAGATATTAAAAATTCCCTACAGAGCACTGTCTCATAAATATTGGATGAGCAAATGATGCTAACCAAGGAAATGATTCTTCTGAGCTGGGGTGCAGGATCTGAATTGCTAAGACATAGACCTTGTTATGTTTAATTCTAGTGGCTGCCAAAAAAGCAATTACTAGAAAAAAGAAATCAAAATCTAAGCCAATCGTATTTGAAGTATTGAATATTGTAAAAGAGATAAAAGAACTGGAAAAATGATCTTTAGAAAAAGGAAGGAGCAAATTATATAGAAACAAATGGAATTAATGGGAACAATGCATGCAGAATAATGTTCAGGAGGGGGAGGAGTGAGGTTTAAAAGAAGGTATGAGTTGAATTATTTATGTAATGTTGGATTGAAAGACAGCTGTTATAAAGAAAAAAAAACAAGTAATGTATTATGTGTGCAAATGGAAAAATGTTAATACGGTTTATTTCTTTTCTACTAATGTATATTTGCCTCTGTCTTTAGCGATAACTTAATAAAGGCAATGAAAAATGGCAGATACTGCTGAAGAATTAATAACAATGCTTACACATCCAGACACATTTAAATACCTGTTACACAACAGGGATGACATACAGACACTGTTGTGTGCATGAAGTAAAAGAAGCACCCAGAACAGTATCAGGAAGACAACCACATCACTACTGTGAAACTGATAACAGTGCCATATAAGGGCATGAAGACTGAAAATAGGCCTAAAACTTATAGACATGCTTTATGGAATGGATGGGTGTAAATATAATAACCTTGAATATCAGACAGTATCACTTTCAACAACAGAAACTTGAAGCCATATAATCATAAATAATGTGCTCTGATCTACTGTGAACCTATCAATATGTATGATTCTTACTAAGCTTTTGCCCAAGGAGACAACTGAAAAGCTCAACCACACAATCCAGTACAGGTGGTAAATTTACAATGTCCCCCATTAATTAGATTGTCTCACCGACCCCAGGATAAAACTGCAATCACCCATTCAGTCTGCCTATAAAGCTTACTTGGGCAGTGCGCTCCTTGATATGTATAGAAGCCTATTGCGGGAATGGGAGATAGGCTGGGTTACCTGGGTGCCTCTCATGCCAACAGATGTTGATTTTGTAGTGCAGGTTTAAGTCTGTATAGTGGGTGGTTGCTTTACCCCAGTCCTATTTAAGTGAAGGAGTTTAATGAATGATGGATTGCTTATAGCATCACTGGCTAAGCAACAATCCCCTCTCAGGAGTCTATACAGCACAGAGTAGACAGATTCAGCTTTCAGTATATTAGAGTAACTAAACATACTGAGCCCCAAAATCTTTTTGTTGAGGACATTTTGAGTTTTGTGAAGATGAATTAGGTGGTTAGCAAGGTAGAAGCCAAAGGGAACATTCATTTCAAGGATAAATGGGAGGAATAAAGTAAGATTATAACTTCTATGGACCATAAAGAAAAATACCATGATGGATAAGGTGTACAAGGTTAAAGGATTTTTAATCATGACAGAAACATGTTGGCTGTCATATGAGAGAGTCCCCGATAAATGTGGCAGATTTAAGGGGAAACTAGTGATTTCAGATTTGCCAAAGGAATCACATCATCCATGCCACAGGAAAAAGAAAGTGGCTGTAGGAAGTCAATGATTGGTGTGTGCCTGGCAACAAATGTATCCATAGATTTTGGAAGACTTGATATTATATATTAAAAGGTGGATGAGCATTTACAGGTCAAATAATGAGGTGTGGCATTTACTTTAGTAAGCCAATAGATGATACACTATAAATGGCAAACATTCAGTGGCTAAAAAATGGAGTGAGCCTGATCATATAATCACAGCAATTGTTATTGTTGTAGCTCCCTCAGCCATATGCACTGGAAATGGACTGTCCACCCATGGGCACGAGCTAAAACTTAAGGAATGTTGCTGTTCCTTAAGTCTGCACTCTCCATGCACATGTGACCATAGGTGTACCTGAGTGAACATGACACGGCATCTAATAATGTGAATGTTTATCTAAAGAATGGGCAACCAGGTACATCGAGCACAGAACAGCTAACAGGAGTCACCCAGAGACAGGGTTGCAGGAGAGAGAGCTTGGGTCATTTAACCTCAACAGCAATTTTGTGTTTTGTAAGATCCTACTACTACAACCTTATACCACTTGAAAATAGATCACATGTAAGAAAAAAAATCACTATAGACACTGGAAGTCCATATAATACTTTACAAATGTTCAAACAGCAAATATTGAACAGCACAACATTCCCGCGTTATGCAATGTAGATATTTTCCTGAAAATATCCATAAAGTGTAATGACATATATATATATATATATATATATATATATATATATATATATATATATATCAGAAAGATTCAAACTCATGATATGCCCGTCATCATGTAATAAAAGCATAAGTGATGATGTCCAGCCACAGTTTGTCCAAGTGGTTCCATGAATGTCAAGGTGTAGGGCAATACCCATGTCTGAGCATGACAGAGTACAGAGTATAACAGCACTTGAAATAGGACCATAAGACCTAAAATGGCCTTTTTATGCCTAGTCATGCATCCCAGATATATCAGAAAGGTATTGGTCCCCTAGATTTTGTGTGTGGGGGGGTATGTAAACCTAGGTGTGAATAGTTGAGCATTTACAAGTTTCCTCTCTCTAACAGAGACATAGCTGCCAGATCAGGGATACATTTATGAGGTTACATTCACTGATCCAAGTTTCTCTTGAATTAGTGAAGTGAAGAACTTTGCTTTACATGTATGGGAAGCCTGCTCCAGAGAAGGGATAGTCTCTGAAAGACACACCTGTGTCTCCAGCATGTCTTATTTGTATCGCAGGCCAGGTTTTTGTCCTTGGATCAGATGTATTTGATGCTAGATGTTTTGCAGATATACCACAGGTCTATTAAGACTGGATCAGTGGATACCTTGCAAGCCTGGATATAGGTTTCCTCTCAGCAACCCATTAGAGACCGTATATATGGGCAAAGCTTTGAGGTGATCCCACAGTACTTGTTTTCTAAACCATGTATTCATTTTGTGAGGAACCTCTGTGAATCCCCAGCCTTTGCATATGTCTAGTCAATTACATGATGAAAGAGGCATTGTACTTAAAGTCTGGTCTCATGAAGGCAGCGTAAAACTTAAATATGACATCTATGGACCTGAATGCCATGCACCTGCGCAGCATAGAATGATTTCCTTACAACAGTAGACACATGATGGTCAACATCAAATCACTGTATACATGCATTTCCAAATCCCTGCCAACTGGATCTATTCTAGTGGGTTTCTTATCAATGTAGTAATTTGCAGGGGTGGCTTCTTTTGATTGAGTTTAAAACTATGAGTCTGAGATCAGCTATTAGTCTTTGTCTGGCCTTCTTGGAGTGTATTTGTGTCTTTGGGGATTCAATATCTGCACCTAATTTGCAATCATCTGTGAACTTGATCAGTCAGAGACCTTTGGAAATAGACTTTACTTCAGAGAAGTAGATGCCAAACAGAAGAGGCCCCAGCAATGAACCCTGAGACATTCTACTATTGACAGGACATTTGTGGAAATAGACTGCCCTATCTTGACTTCTTGGCTCCTTTGTGTGAGCCAGTTGGCTATTCAGGGGTTGACATAGGGGTTATTACCTAATTCCATGAGTTTGTTTACAATGCCTGAGTGGAGGTATTGTGCTAAATGCTTTGGTCAGGTGAGACAGGCAGTGTGTACCATCATGCCCTCATCTACTGCTTTTGGTGATCTTCTCAAAGAATTCACTCAAGGTGAGTAGGCCTTACCTGCCCTTGAATAAACCAAACTGAGTTAGATCTGGTGTCTGCAGCTTTCCTGTGTTGACATTTAACATATCCATGATTATTTTCCCATGGTTTTAATATTAGACTAGTCAGGCTTATGGGTCAGTAGTTTCCTGGGTATGTGAATGGCCTGCCATTGTGCAGTTCAAAACTGTTGCAGTCCTCCATTGGTTTAGCATGAAGTCGGTTCAGAGGATGTGGTTAAATAGTGATACTAGTAGGCCTTATCCTTCATGTTTCATGCTATTAAGGAGGCATACCAGGAAATTATCCAAGCCCATCAATGCAGTGTTTTTAGCCATGGAGAGTGCCTTGAGAACCTTTCCCTAGTGATAGCTGGGGGAGTTATGATTGTGGGTACTTCCGAAGGGGTGTCAGGAGGAACAGGATGATAAAACTGAGCTAAACTTGTCAGTAAATTAGCTGTATCTGCAAGCTCAGTATAGTTGACCCCATTTACAATTAATTCAGTACAATACTGTGTATTGCCCTTTAGGCTGCCGACATAGGCGATGAAAGCTTTGTGATTGCCATTGGCCTGGGAGGGTATTTTTACCTCAAATTTGGGATTTGTCTAACTTGATAAGCCCCCTCAGTTGCTTGTGAGGTGAGATTTTTTTACCTAGCTAGGCACTGCACCTCCTAATTTTTACCATGATTTCCCTTTTTTTGTACAAACTGTTGATGTTTTTATTCCACCAGGCTGGCTGTTTTTTAGTTAGTCCTGCACTTATGAGTGGGTACAGTTGTCTCTATGCAGCTGTTAATATGATTATTCTGGGTTTCCATTAACAATTCCATGTAGTCAAGAAGATGTTCCAGAATGTGGCACAGAAAAATGCTCTGGAACTTTTTATAGAATGCCTGTAGGAAATGGAATGTGCCCTCAGTTTAGAAGAAAATGACCTAAGAGAAGCATTGCTTGATTTAATAGAGATGGACAGGCATATTAAGATCAGTGAAAGAAACCGGCTACAGAAAGTCAATAAAACCCAAGATTTAGAAGTTTGCTAAAACAAATGAATACAGTAATTAGGATCTTCATACAGATTCATGTGATATAACAGAAGTAAATAAGATATATTACTGTGCAGTTAAATTAATAACAGATAGAGTCTTACCACAAAAACACGGGGTAGTAAGGGAAAGGAAGGGAAGAAATCAAAACCAATCATGGAAGTATTGAATAGAGAAAGTATAAAGCAATTAAGAGAAGAAGTGCTACTGTTAGAGAAGCATAGAAAAGGGAATAGATCAACAAAAATACTAGAAAGACAGATGTGATAAAAGCAATGCCTGGTATCAAAATAGATCAGAATCTATCATGCACTATTGCAAATAATAAACTAAAAATATCAGCACAGGCAGAAAAACTTAGAAGATATGCAAACAAATAAGCAATTTATTGATGACCACAAAAAAGTTTTTATAGAGAACTGGGAAACAAGGCAAAAGGAATTGAAACACCGCCAAAAGAAAAAAAGAAATAGATACATTTTGGAGGAATATCTATGAAGATCCTGTGGAATGTAATAAAGATGCTAAATAGATAGAAAAAGTAAAAGAAAGAATAAGAAGTTCAAATGTACAGGATATGAAATGGGATGAAGTAACGGCCAGAGTGATTGAAACAAAGTTAAGAAAAGCCTCTAATTGGAAAACCCCAGGCCCAGATGCAGTACCTAACTTCTGGCTAAAAATATTAACGTCTTTATATGAAGATTTAGCCTTAAATTTAGATATTAAATTTAGATTTCGATTTCGATAGTAAGAACTATTTATATGCACACCCCTAACAGACACCAGCCTGGTTAACAACAGGAAAAACAATATTCCTGCTTAAGAGTGAACCTGCAAGCTATCCTAAAATCTATAGACCAATAACATGCCTTCCAATGACATAGAAGGCGTACATTGCCAGCAGAGTTTATATTCATGTAGAAGAAAATTCAGTCATGGCAATAGAACAAAAGGGTAACAAAAGAAAGTGTTGTTAAATAAACTCATGATGAAGAACTGTATAAAGGGGAAAAATCCAAGTATGGCATGGATAGATTACAAAAAAGCATTTGACAGTACAAACTACACCATACACTGATTGATTATATTACAGCGACCATGAAACAGTGGCAAACCACTTTCCAGTCAAGCCATGATAAAGGACAAATTATTATTTCAGGGATAAAAAGGCAAAGGGGGATATTCCAGGGTGACTCTTTTGTTACTGCTGCTCTTTAGTCTTGCCCTTAACCCATTAAACTGTCTACCTAACGGATTAGGTCATGGCTACAATTTGGCTCACAGAAAACAACAGAGTGTTACTACGTCTCATCTTCTTTTTGTAGATGAATTAAAACTGTATAGTTCATCAGATGAAGAACTGAAAGCACAACTGCAAGGGATCAACACTTTTTTAGATGATATAAGAATGTCATTTGGTCTTGGTAAATGTGCAAAATCAAGCTTTAAAGCAGGAAAGATGTAGCACCAAGAAACCATCAGTTTAGGACAGGAATGTGATACTTGATAAAAAAGGAGTGTATAAATATTTGGGAATTGATGAAGGAATATTTTAGAAGACTAAATAATGAAAACAGCATTGACATCTAGGAACAAAGTCCAAGCTGTAAACCAATTTTCTCTTCCTGTCTTAACTTACAGTTTTGGAGTGATTGACTAGCCCTAAAAGGTGTTGGACTGGTTGGACTAGAAGGATGCTTCATGCTCATCAAATGATTTATAAAAAACAGTGTATGCCAAAACTACATATCCCCCATTCTGAAGGAGGTATGGACCTCCTTGAAATTGATTACATGTATAGGTCTGCAATCCTTGGGCTGCATACATATCTGCTGACCTCACAAGACTCAAATGTAGTGAAAGTTTTGAAACATGAGGAGAATAAGTCTTCGATGACTTCCCTGCTTAGTTTAGCAGAAGCATATTGGCATCAAGCAGAAATGAAAATCTAACCAAAAGTAGATAAAAATCAGGCAACAACTGTATGTGCCAAAAACAAAAGAAAGGATATAAGGTGCAGGATCAGATGACAAGGCAAGAAATGTGGAAAATGTCTAAATACAGTTGCAGGTATAGAAAACTCTTAGAATAACTTGATGTTGATCAGGATCGAGCGCAGTAATGGTTAAGGAGAAGGAGGATTAGCCTCCCCAGATACTGTGCCCCTTGGCCTGGTCAAGACCTACAGAAATAACAGACTTCATACTCAAATTCTGTTACCTCATCCCAGCGCTGAAAAGGACCACTGTCGTCCCTGTGCTGTACTTGCCTAGGAAGCAGGAACTGTAGTAAAAGAGTATGTGTTATCTTCTACAACTGTAACCAATTCCTGTTTTATTAGCTTAAGTGAGCAGTCCCTACTGGGAATACCAGCAGCCATAGTCTCCCACTCACTATCCTCCATACCATCCATTACTCTAACCTCTATCTTTCCCCTTGGCTTTCTAGTGTTTCCTCTCCTTTCCCAATAACTCTCCCAATCTTCCCCCTGTGATATCTCAAATTGTTACAAGGAATAACCACTAGAGGGCAGTATAACATTGAGACCCCTGTGTGCCATTGCATTTAGTCTTATCTTTCTTCCCTTCCCCCCACTGGTAAGCCCCTGACCTCCTTGTATACCTTACCTTGAACTTACCTTTCACATCTCTGATTGTTTTCCTCAGTACTTGGCTCTACCCGCTCCGTTCCCCCTGCGGGCTCATTCACTTCCCCTACCCTACCCCCAAATCTCACCCACCCCCGCATCACTTACACTTATACCTGGCCTGTCCCACCCACAATTAACTTACAACCACTGAACATCCTTCCCATCATCTACATTTCCTGTAACCTATCATACCCTTACTACCCTCATACACTTAATTACATCACTCTAATTCATTCCTGTCAATCAACCAATTTCAATCAAAATGAAGATCTACCTCCAGCAAACAACCCTACTACTCCTCCTAGCATTTATCTACCATATTACGTGTTACAACTACCCATTACAAAATAGCTCTTCCTTCACCCATAAATCCACATCCATTATCTCTCCCATCCCTTCTACATATTCCCTCACAATAAGCCCCTCCCTATTCAACACCACTGCCACTACTTATACCCTTCTTAAAACAATCAATAGCAACCACAAATCTAATATTACACACAAACACATAATAATATTACAAAAGATAGTAAAAACTCTACAAAAACAAAAACGTGAACTATTAAATGATGGAGATATCCACCCTAACCCAGGCCCTTATGATACCAATCTTACTACTAATACTAAACCTACCAAACTAACCCAAATCAATACCAAACCAACAAATAGTCTACTCATTCTAAATCTAAACATCAGGAGCATCAACAAAAAGATACACGAGCTTCATGCTCTAATCTCACAATATCTCCCAGATATAATCAGTTTAACAGAAACATGGCTAAAACCAATCACCAAGGATACAGAGCTACTACCACCTGGATACAGTATCCTTCGTCAAGATAGACCAAAGAAGAAAGGTGGAGGCATTGCTCTACTTTATAAAAACACATTATCCATAGCTAAAACTGAGTTGACTTTACCCCCTCTGGACAAGGGAGAAATACTACTAACTAAGCTCAAAATAGGTAACAACAAAACTATCAACTTAGTTACAGGCTATATCCCCCCAGGCAATAATATCCCCATCATGGCAAACCTACTCCAATGGCTATCACAAACCATGCCACAAGAAACTTCTCTGTTAGGGGACTTTAATACTGACTGGCTAACATGCTCTTCCCAGACTCCCACTAATCATATCAACTTACTTAACTTCTCTCAACTAATCAAAGAACCCACTAGAATTGACAGAAACAGTAATAGAGAATCCCTTTTAGATTGGAATCTACTAAACAAAATACCTTGCTCATATTTAGCAGGTACCCTTCCTGACTCACTATGTGATCATCAAACTACCTTTCTACTCAAATATAACTCCCACCACCCCCAAACCCCTATACTTCAAACAATAAGAAACAAAAAACACTTTAACTTACCAAACTTCTTACAAGCCCTACAGCTCTACAACTGGTCACACCTGTATTATCTACCCCTAGATGAAGCTATCAAACACTTCAACTCTACCTTCCTAGAGATACTAAACAGGCATGCCCCTGCAAGAACTACCAGAATTAGATCTAAAACAGTTCCATGGCTATCAAGGGAAACAAGGCAAAAAATAAAAGAAAGGAATAGTGCCTGGACAGCCTGGAGGTCCAACAAAAACCCAGCAACACAGCAAACATACCAACAGTTAAAAAATCTTACTAAGAAACTAGTTATGCAAGATAAAAGAAATTACTTTATCACCCATCAAACTCAACACTCAAACAATCCAAAAAATTCTGGGCAGGCTTAAATAGGTTACTACACCCTGGAAAAACCACTACTCCACCTCCAACAACAGGCCTAAAAAAAGAAAATATAGCTGAATCATTTAACTCATTCTTTACTGAGACTGTACTTGCCCTTGCCCAAAACCAAACTTATTCAAATACTACAAGTGCCCCTCCCAAACCTAACAACTGCCCCACATTTAAGCTACAACCCACTTCAACCTCTTATATAAGAAAACTACTATCCCAACTAAAACCAACTACACTAGGAGCTGATTCCCTCCCCAATGAATTCCTAAAACTAGCAGCTAACGAAATAGCAAAACCAGTCTCAATCCTAATAAACAGATCCATCTCAGAAGGTTCAGTACCATTGATCTGGAAAACTGCCTATATCATACCCCTACACAAAGGAGGTAAATCCTATGACATATCAAACTACAGACCAATAGCAATATTATCCCCACTTGCTAAAATACTAGAAAAATGTATTCACCATCAATTAATGACACATTTTATTGATCAAGAGCTCATATCTCATACACAGCATGGGTTTCGGCCAGGACATAGCACAACCACAGCCCTGCTAGCATTCATAGATACCATTAATCACAACTAGAATAATGGTAAGCTTTCTTCAGCCCTCTTCCTAGTCCTATCAAAGGCCAGGACATAGCACAACCACAGCCCTGCTAGCATTCATAGATACCATTAATCACAACAGGAATAATGGTAAGCTTTCTTCAGCCCTCTTCCTAGACCTATCAAAGGCCAGGACACAGCACAACCACTGCCCTGCTAGCATTCATAGATACCATTAACCACAACAGGAATGATGGTAAGCTTTCTTCAGCCCTCTTCCTAGACCTATCAAAGGCCAAGACACAGCACAACCACCGCCCTGCTAGCATTCATCGATACCATTAATCACAACAGGAATAATGGTAAGCTTTCTTCAGCCCTCTTCCTAGGCCTATCAAAGGCATTTGATATGGTTAACCATGAAAAACTAATCTCCCATCTAATAAACCTAGGATTAGATAACTTATCAGTCTCCTGGTTTAAAAACTACCTCTACAATAGACAACAGGCAGTACTATGGAATAATAACTTGCCTCCACTCCTACTGGTAACACTCGGAGTACCTCAGGGATCTATACTAGGCCCCTTGCTGTTCTCAATCTTTACAAATAATCTTCACTCAGTCGCAAAAGGTTCAAGCCTTATTCAATATGTAGATGATTCAACTATAATATGTAACTCCCCCACTTTACAAGACCTCCACAAAAAGACACAGGATAACTTTCACTCAGTGGAAACATGGCTCACTGATAATGGCCTGATACTCAACCCCAAAAAAACCAAGCTACTATTATTTCATCCCTCAACCAGTACTGCCCCCACCTGCACCTTTACTATCCACTCTAAAAACGGTACCCCCATATCACCTGAAACACAAACAAAACTACTAGGTATTACTATTGACAACAAGCTCAAATTTGATGCACATATCAATCTGGCCATTAAAAATACTAACAAAAAGCTAGGTAGCCTCTACAAACATAAAGCATTCCTGACCCATAATGCTAGAACTACTATAGCACGCACACACCTTCTCACAACGCTACTGTACGCCTCACCCATCCTGATTAACTTATCTAAAACAGAAATCAACAAAATGACAACCTGCTACAATCAGATAGCCAAATTTGCTAACAACAGCTCCTACAGAACACATCACTGCCTAAACCTAAAGCAATTGGGCTGGATGGAACTATCTAACTTACTTATTTATAATCAACTGGTTACTGCTCACAAGATACTCCATCAACAAAATATATCACCCTCACTAACTAACATTGTCCAACAATACTCCTGTCCTAGGCAACTCCGCTCAACTGACAAATTACTTTTAACTGTTACTAGATCCAACAGTCATGCCGGAGACTCCCTTTACTCTTCTTATGTGGCCAAAATCTGGAACTCCCTGCCTACATCCTTATCCCTGATTATCTCACTACTTACATTTAAAAAAGCTATCTACAACTACCTCAACAACAAATGGTTATGTCCCTGTTCAACTCCAGACTAATGCCAGATCCACACCATTACTATCGTAACCATTGTCCTAAACTAGAGTCCTATCTGTTACTTGCATATAAATGTACACCACATCAAAGGTTTGATAACATACACATAACATTGTTTGTCTGAAAAACATAAAACTGTTTAATGACTATTGTTAAATGTATCTGTCTGTAGATTATACCTATTAGTATCTGTTGCTTATACCTATAAGTGTCAATAACTAGATACCCTTATGGATCTAGATGAGATATGTACCCAATTGTGTCTTTATGTACTGTAAAAATTGTCTATTTGGAGCTTTGCTTGGTGTCCTTATGTACTGTAAAAATTGTCTCTTTGGAGCTTTTCTCCTCGGGCCTCCACTGAAAATGGACATGTATCCAGCTGGACTATCCCGGTTAACAAATGTAAAATAAATAAATAAATAAATAAATAATTTAAACCAAAAGACAAAAGGTTAATATTGGTGGCCCAAGATAGTGGACTACATACACATTGGTTTACAAAGCCCATTGAAGATGCGGGAGAAACAGACAAATGCAGGTTCTATAACACAGAACTGGAAACAGTTGCACACCTTGTAGCTGGGTGTGATATACTAATGGCAGAAAGACTGTTGCATTGGGGATTGTGCAAACATAATACTATATGATATTGGCATAGCTATAAAACACTGGAAACATAAGTCACAAAGCATTATAGAAATGATGACGTTTATTTCCCATTACCAACAGTTCAAAAAATAGATGCTAGAAAACCAGATATAGTGGTCTATGAAAAGAAGACAAAAGTAACATTGATCAATGAAACTGCTACACCCAATGACTACAGTATCTTACTTACAGAGAGATACAAAGCCATAAAATACCAGGATTTTCAGGCAGAAACAAGGGCAATGTGGAAAAAAGATACCCAAACTGTTCCAATAATAGTAGGAGCACTGGGTCGTATAAAAAAGAATTTACAATCGTACTTAGATATGTTACTGATACATGCAACTCCATATGAATTGCAGAAGGAGTCATTACTGGACACATTGCAGGAGCACTTCTGGCTAACATCAAAGACTGAAACAATACTAATTTCATGATCTTGAATCATCCTTTAACTTAGGAATGGGATCCATTCCTGGCATATTATTAGAAACCCAAAAGGCTTGGAAAATTAAAAAGGCAGCAGTGTTCTCAGGGTTTTGGGAGAGAGGTTGGAATTTTGCCAAAGTGTCACTTAATAGTAGAAAGTTTTCCTTAGAATAATTCTTAAAAGTTCTAGGGTTAGCTAGGATTCTGGATTTTATTTTTATTTCAAAGGTGATATATCTATGGCTTGAATTGACCAATGACGACAATACACTAGGGATGATGTAACATTTTCCCATATTTGTAAAGACCAGGTCAAGGATGTTTGCACCCCTAGTGGGCATACAGGCTAGGTGGTCCTGGGTATTTATGTTTACAAAGTCCAGGAATCTGGGCATGCATATTGGAGGTTGTGCATAATTTCCGGTCTATAGTGGGGTAGTTAATCACCCAAGGATATGGCATTGGGTCAAATGGGGAGTGTATCTAGTACATTTAAGTATGTGTTATGGATTTCGTGGCTCATGGAGGGGCCCTACAGCTTGCAAGGATATTATATGGGACTTTGTGGAGGGGACCTACAACTTGCATGGATGTGATATGGGACTTTGCCTGTAGTAACTTGGTAAGGAGAAGCTCAGGCAGATCATACTGATTGACCAGCCTGAAGGTATAGATGTTTTTGATGTAAATTGATACCCCTCCAACTTTCATCTCCTCCTGTACAGTAGGTGGTCTAAATGTGTGGAAGGCATTGTAGACCTGCACTGCTGAGTTGCTCCCCATGGCTTTAAACCAGGTTTCAGTAACTGCACAAATGTTTACATCCCCCAGGTTTAGGTGAGTCTGCAGGTGGTAGAGTTTCTTGATTAGACACCTGGCATAGATCAGTAACACCTTTGGTTCTTGTTCAGACACCTGGCATAGATCAGTAACACCTTTGGATGTTCTTATCTTAGTTTTGCTATGTCTGAATGTTTATCAAATTGGCAATGTCTAAACAATACTCTGTGGGGGAGGACAAGGTCTTAGCCAATATACGAAAGCATAAAGGGGACAGGTGCAGACTATCCCTTGCAAAGCATTGCCGTTTATCTATGATGTCTAAACATGCTGACAAATAATGTACCCCCCCCCTTTGAATGATACCAAAAAATAAGCCATTTGTTAAGTTGACTAAGGCAAACATGCTTCACTCTGTAGCATTAGGTTTGATTCCTTCAGTATGCAAATCTTACCAGAATGCCAACTCTGACTGAGTCCTGGAAAGTGGCGCATGTGCTTAGAGGGCTTAATCAGTTTAAGAAATGAATAAAATGACAGAAGTAAACATGTTATCAGTAAGATATGTGGTAGTCCATTTCTGTTGTCTATTTATGAAGGAATAAATGCACCTTGTGTGTGTGTTTTCCTAAATAGTTTGGTACAATGCAAATGTTCCTGGTGCTGAAATTCTTAAGTTCAGTTTCAAGTAGCGTCCAGTTGCAGAGAAGGCCAATAACATGTGGGAAAACAGTAGCTTATTTAATAACAGGAAGATGAAAGAACAGCAGGGTATCTAAGTGACCATCAGTAATAATGTGAGAGATCTGCAAGCACATTGCTGAAGGGTTTTGAGTGCAAGGGCATTAATACAATTCTTCAGTAATGTATTTAATCCACAGAAGCATGGTATGGTTTTGTCTGCTTTGACACAGAGCACCAACATATTTTGTTATTCAGTTTCTGTTTCATACTGTCAGTTCTAGGATGCCATTTTACTGAGATCATGAACAGTAAGAGGAAGATGGTGTCTCTAAAGGACAAGACTGCCCATGACAAACATTGTCCACAAAATATCAGCCATGCATGTAGAGTCTGTACTCTCTGATGCTTGATAACAATGACACATCTGTAAATAGCTGCATACACAGTAGTCATAAGATGTGGCTGAATTATGTCTACTTCTGACCTGAAATTAGCACATTTTGCAGTTTTTACTGTACTAAGCTACTTTAAGATCGACAGTGCCTACACTTTATAATTAGGGCATCACAGTAAAAGTGTATGTCATTGGATTAAAGAAAACAAATACAGGACTGCAGCAAACCCAGTAATGTTCAAGTAGTTGCTAAGAAGATAGACTTACACCAGATAAGTTTCTTATTGCAGACACAAGCTGAAAAAGTTCAGATAAAACGGTTTATCTTAACGGCTGCATGTATCTTGATAATTGCTGCATCATCAGCAACTCACCACAGTACTTCCTTCCTTCAGCTCAAGACAGCCAGCTCATTGCTGTGCACTGTGTAGGCAGGCTTCATACATGCTAAATAACTACAGCCAAAAACAAAATGTACTTTCTTCAGCTATTATGCCTCACGGGTGCGCGCACACACACACACACACACACACACACACACACACACACACACACGTATACACACAGACACACACACACACACACACACACACACACACACACACACACACACACACACACACACATATATATGCACAGACGCGTATATATAAACCCACACACACACACACACACACACACACACACACACACACACACACACACACACACACACACACACACACACACACACACACACACACACACACACACACACACACACACAATAAAATGCAGTTTTTTCAGCTATGTCTTGTGAATACACACACACACACACACACATTCTGAAAACTGTACCTGCTGTATAACATCTGAAGTAAAACATGCATTATGTTTTGTTTCGACAACATATTTGTAATATTGCTGAACTTTTGGTTGGAGGGGTTGACTGCGGTCAATTAAACAGCCAGACTAATACTTAGAAACGTCCCTTCTTTCTGTTTTTTGCCCCCCCCCGCCCACTCCCACTATGTTTGGCTTTTGGCCAGAATTCTAGGTCAAAGAAATTGAGAGGTATGCTCCACACTTACAACAAACAACAGGTACGTGTGCGTAGTACTTTCCTCGGGTTAGCCCTACAAGGTTGGGTAACAAAACAGGAAACTGCTTTAAACCATTGTTTACAAGGCTGTCATGAGAAGCAGATCAGGAGAAGTATGCATGAGTAAGTAGTGGATTAATGTACCACAAACATTCAATGATGTGCGCTAATTGAATGCCTCAGCCACTTTTTCCATCATGACATGCACTACTGTGCAGCTAGCTTTCAGGAGATACACAACAGTAAGATACAGACTTGCACTGCGTGTGTGCGTGTGTGCGTGTGTGAGTGAGTGTGTGTGTGTGTGTGTGTGTGTGTGTGTGTGTGTGTGTGTGTGTGTGTGTGTGTGTGTGTGTGTGTGTGTGTGTGTGTGTGTGTATGCATGTGTGATGTGTTTGTGTGTGTGTGTATACATATATAGGCTTAAGTAGTGTGTGTGTGTGTGTCTGTATGTGTGTGTGTTTTTACATGTGCAGTTGGCTATCTACGAAGTGTCTACCCCAATCTCCATACATAAAAATATGATACTACATAGCCACATATACTGCAAGGCACAGAGGCTGTGATGTATGTGGATTCCTGCATTTCTATGTCATTTTACAGAAAACCTCACAAAGCATTTTCATTGCTTTATTTCCTTAATGGATCATATTAGGCATGGTAAATCTGTGCCACCATGTCATGTGCTTTACCTTGGTGACCTTTCACACTGTTCCGCATTCAGTGCATGGATACAGTAGCATGATGTGCTTATCCTATGCACAGTTCACAGTACAATTCACTCTGCAGGCCGAGCATTGTGTACTAACAATCGTGATTCTGTGTCTGGATGTCATTCCATGTCTTATAATTGATACAGCAGTCAGATGATGCCTAAAAATCCAGGTATGCATTTGAAAATTTTCATCATGGTTTTACGATTTTGTAACATTTTAACTCACTCAAAGAAAGTCATTTTTATGATATAGTCCAAAGCACAAATATACAGATGTACAAAAATATTCTAGTTTTAGGAAATCTTATGTAAAAATTACAGAATAAATTTGTATGTAAAAACAGTAACATGTTTTTTTTTTTTTGAAAGAGACTGATAGTGTGCTGTAATGGATGAATGCAGTCTTCTGCAAATGGTAGGGGTGCCAATCCAATGTGAGTGAAGCAAATGGCAGGTGTAATTATGATATGAATGACTAGTGTTCAAGTATGAGCATATTTCAAATGTTGTTCCATAGTGTATGTGAAGGTGTTTATGGATGTACTATAAATCTTAAGTATGTTTTCTGCTTGCTGCAGTATGTGTTGTGTGCTGATACGTGCAATTTCTTTCATGGCAAGATGTCTAACATGGTATATGGATGTGTGTGTGTGTGTGTGTGTGTGTGTGTGTGTGTGTGTGTGTGTGTGTGTGTGTGTGTGTGTGTGTGTGTGTGTGTGTGTGTGGTCTGTATGTTCTGTAATGGGCAGATGCCCATTCTAGCATTACTTTCTATGCTTTATGCCTACTTGAATGCAAGGGCAGTGTCAGGCTCACACATGAACCTGAATTGCATTAAACAGCGTCAGACAATGAATGAATGAATAAGCAGAAATAGACAGATTGTACAATAGATAATAAAAGGGTCTATATTAGAAGACCAAAGACGCATTCTTTCGAATGTGTCTTGGTCGAACTTAAAAGGCTGAAAACACAAAATATCAAAGTGGCTGTTAAGCGAATTCTTTCCCTGGGAAAGAATTTGCTTGGCCACTTCGGTACTTTGCCATTTTCGGCACTGTAGTGCAGTCTCGGAGTTGGTATATTTAAGTAGGGGGGGTGGAGCCCCCCCCTCACTAAATGTAATGTTTGAAACTGATTTTTATTTTATTTTATTTTATTTTTTTGTTGGAACGAGCTGTTCTGACACTTCAACATTGTAAGCTTTCACTTACATAGGGTCAATCAATCACCGTTTGCTTTTTTAAGCGTTCGGTGATTTAATATAGACCCTAATAAAATTATTGGTTATAGTCTGCAGCAAACCTTTATCTAATTGAATTGTGGGAGGAGCAAAGAAGTAGCATTTTTATTTAAGGTAAGTAGAACAGGATAAGGTTTAGTGCATGAGAACGGCCATCTAAAGCTGCTCTATGACTACTTGGCATTTCTTGGCTTATAGTTAACATACTTCCATTGTTTCTTGTATTTTATTTTTGCTTTATTGCAAATTCTTTTACTTTAATTTTGTTCAGTGTTGCATTTTTGACTGCAAAATGATTAACTCCAGTGGAGTTGTAGGAGGAGCAAAGAAGCAGCATTTTTTATTTAAAGTGTGCAGAACAAGTCAAGATTGAATCTGTATCATACATCTGGTAGAGCTGCTCTTCAGTATTTTGGATTTTCCAGCCCTGCTCTTCCTATCTGTGCTGTGCTTTAAAACACAGTGGCTGTTGAGTTGGCTCTATGTATGCAAATTTTACTTTAGAAATTCCTCATACTTTTACTTCATCTTCTCATAGTAGTCATCACTACAAGGTCATATTGGGAAGGCCTGCCCCATAAACTGAAAATCTTCTATTACCATCCTCTTTACAACCACTAGATGCACACTTCAGTACTTACAGCATTAACTCTGTTTATCAGCTTAGAAAATCTAACAGACAGTAGACCACACACAATGTTAGCACATGTTTAGCATTTGACCTAATTTGGGGGGAGTTTTCCTCCCCAAAGCATCATCCTACGACCCTCTACCCAGTGTTCCATGTTGATTTCCGATTCTAGCAGCCATTTTCTAACCTCCTAGACGATCTCATTGCTGGCATCAACATGGATCTTAAAGGTGTCCTGAGGGTCTGGCCATCTACATCCACCAGTGGAGTTTTACTTTGCAACCTACACCTGTTATTCCTTCCCTGCTTTCAGATCCCCATGGTAACATCTGTGGGGTGGGTGTGCAATAGAGATGTGCAATTTATCATCCTCTTCCATAGCAGCTCAACTTTGTCCATCATCCATGTCCACTCATTTATTTGACATTAATATGGTTTAATTTGTCTTGCTCGTTCCAAAGGTCCTGGACTTTCACCACCTTTGACAAAACTCCCCAACAAAATTCTGATACATCTGTGGTTATAAAACATCAACAAAAAGGGTATCTTCAAATTGGTACTAACTTCAGTCTTAGTCTCTTTAGTTCCTTAATGTTGGAAAATAATACGCTTTTTGATACTTTGGTGCAATGCCTGTCAATACAGATCTAGGCAGGCAAAACCAAGTAAATGCAGAAGAGATGAGAAAGTGTTCTTTCATTGCTTGGCTCCATACAAAACACAGGATTTCCTATTTTTCTGAAATAATCTTGCTTTACTTATATTGGATAAGTATTTGTGTCAAATGACAACTTCAGATATAACAGTAGAGAGTTTTAAAAGTTATGTTCATAATTTCAGAAGCAAAACGCAGCAGTGAGCTGAGCTGATTGTGAACAATGTTACTAAGACTGAGGCTAAAGCTACACTAATCCTAATGGCTGATAAATTCAGGTCAAATTTTGCCCCTCTCTCTCCCTGCATCTGTTGCATAACGTATACCTGAAACTAGTTTGTCTCCTACCATCACACAACACCGAATCCTAAAAGTACCATCTTAATCTAAAAATATTGCATTGACGGGCCCTGACAATATCCTTGGATGCATCATAAATAACATGATTTAGCCACGCCGCTAACAACACTGTTCAGTTGCAGCCTCCATATAGGTTTTGTACCAAGTGAATGGAGAACAGCTATAGTCATTCCCCTACACATGGAGAACCTTCCACAGATCCAGGCAATTACAGACCCATACGTCTAACCAGCCTCATATGCAAAGCCATGGAAAGACGTACTATGGAACTTATTGATAAAGACACAAAGAACCTACAAGCATTGAACCCCATTGAACCCATCTCCATTTGGATTTGTCAAAAGCACATCATACTTACTAAACCTTCAGGACTTTTTTGAAAAGGATGAAGGTAAAATGGTTACAAACCATGTACCCCAACCTGGCCAAACCCACTCAGGCATAGTAGAAAAGCTAAATAACCTGTGAATAAACCTCTGCATCACCTTCTGGACTGCCAGTTGGCTCACACATAGGACACAGGAGATCAAAATAGGGGACGCTACCTCCAGAAAAAAGAGCAGACACCACTGGAATACCCCAGGATTCAGTGCTGGGACCTCTCCTTTGTGTCGTTTGCTGCTTTAAAGAAAAAACAATATCAAAAGGCTCTGACTGACAAAGTTTGCAGATGACTGTAAGCTAGGTGCAGTCATTGAATCCCAAACTAGTGCAAAAAATATGGACTGCAACTACATACCAAAAAACGTATGTGGACAGTGACCTAACTTTTGACAACCATTTGTCCACTGTCATAAGAAAGTCCTCATATATTGTGCAGCTTATAAACAAAGGGATGAATTCTAGATCTACAGATGCCATGTTCCCCTTTACTCCACTATCATTAGGCCAATCACTGAGCATAATGCTCCCTTATAGCATGCATCTGTCCAGACAGATGCAACAAGTGGAACGCCCACAGAGATACCTTGCTAAAAGAATACAAGGCCTAAAAAATATATCCTGCAAGGACCTACTCAAAGCCCTGTCACTAAACTCAGTATCCTACAGACTGCTAAGAGATAACCTCTGTCTGGCATACAAGGTATTCTCCATCCCAATACTGATGTTCCTGCTTCACAGCAGCAAGTCACATGACATCAGGAATATGTCTCTACAACATAGAATGTTTTGGAGGGGCAGGTATATCACACAGAGGATGCAACTGCTCTGGCACAGACTTCCCATCCATGTAAAACAAAACTCATCTCTGTCCATACTCAAGCACAACCTTGGTCTATGGATAAGTAATATAAAATTTACCCCAGGACTGCCCTATGCACTACTAATGAACAGAGACAACTCCCAAATGTGTTATCCTTTACATGCATCCCCTCAAATTACCAATGTTATGATCCTCTCATTAGGGATAATATATAATTATCAACCATGGGATGGGTAGGCCAAGTCTAACACCAAATGAGATAATTTCATTCAAGCACCAAAAAGGGCATTTGAAATGCTTAAAATGTCCAGCGGCTAGCATAGTACTTACCTATGAACCTATAAATATCATAAGGATCTGACTAAATGACCTCCCACTGTAGCAGCAGACATATATGTGAATCTTCTTAACTTGATAAATACCATTTATGTCGACATGCTTAATGTCAAAACAAATGTATCAACATTATGAACTTTGACATGCTACTATGCATGCACTAATTAATTTCGAAGAACTCAAAACTTTAAAAAAACAAAAAGCATCATTTTTAAGGGTGCTATACTGTAACTCCAAGATTGCACAGTCCCTGGTAAAAAGGGTATATTCCCCCCAGCCAGGGATTGACAATCTTGTATACCTTTTGACCATCTGTTTAGTCAACCAAATTTTGTCGAGTAAGCAATGTCAACGAAAGCATCATTTGTCAAAGTTACTAGGATCCTTATATATATATATATATATATATATATATATGTGTGTGTGTGTGTGTGTGTGTGTGTGTGTGTGTGTGTGTGTGTGTGTGTGTGTGTGTGTGTGTGTGTGTGTGTGTGTGTGTGTATGTATATATATATATATATATATATATATATATATAGACATACATATATATATATATATATATATATATATATATATATAGACATACATATATATATATATATATATATATATATATATATATATATATATACACACACATATTTATATATATATATATATATATATATATATATATATATATATATATATATATACACACACATATATATATATATATATATATATATATATATATATATATATATATATGCACACAGAGAATGGGGGAGGAGATACCACGAGGTAAGCCAGGACTGAAACCTGATACATGCTGCACTCCAGAGGAACGTGAGCAAAATAATTAACCACAGACATCACTTTTTGGAAATGTTAAGAGAGGTAACAAGAAGAAAACCACTCCTGTACAGTGCTGTAAAGTCAAAAAAGATCTCATGGTCCAGATTATCAAACTCTACTGATAGATCAAGTAAGACAGAATATGTGTGTTGATTTCCTCATATTAAGGAGATCATTTGCCATTCATAGAAGTGTAGTGTCAGTACTATTTCTTAACCTAAAATCAGAGTGACAAGAGTATGAAAGGTCATCAGATGTAAGAACAGAACACATCTGTGTGTGCATAACCTTCTTAATAACATAATAAAATGATGAGTAGGGACTGGCCAGTAATGTTCCAGACAGAATCCATCATTATTTGTTGAGAAGAGGGTCATTTTGCAGGATGTAGTGAACACCTCAGATCTTAAGACTCACACAACATGAAATGTTATTGTCTCAAAGACTTGAAACAGGGGTACATGGAATGCACCGAAGAAACAATCTTCATGTTCTCATTGTAGCCCACATAGTGAAACTCCAAAAAAAAAAAAGAAAGAAAGAAAAAATGTACATTCTACACACAAACCATTAAATGACCCATGGGAAATCCTTAATGAGGGATTTAGTAACTTTTCTGCAAAAAACATGTAGCTACCTGATAACAGTATAAGGTAAAAACATCCAGATGGCAAAATCAGTTGTGCAAATCAGTGGCAATGCCAGCCACCTGGAAGGTGCAGCTGGACAATTCACTGCAGAGCAAATTTCACTTAATATAAAAGTTGCTTTCTTACATGAAAGTTTTCCCTACTAAACAGCATAGTGCTGGTCTAGACTAAGCTTTCCCTCAAAAAGGCTCTTCCTCTGCCTATTTTGCTCCAGGTTTACCCATGTCTGTGCCACCAGTGCAGATCATGTTCAAAGCATGTCTCCTTCCATACATCTGGATCAGGGCAAACACAAGCTGGGGCAAGGCCTTCTAATGCACACATACTGTCCGTACTACAGTCTGCCATGTGTGACTATTGAAAGCACTGGTTAATTTAAGGTGATATATTTATGTTACTGATCCTCCCTTAAAATAATAACAAATTACCATAATTCTGGTGGTAATAACTTTCTGGAGATGCAGTCTGAAATGAACCAGGTAATTGTCATTCTAGAAAAGTGTCTCCACCACCACCACCACAGCCTTGGTTTAGACACCCAAGCTGGAATATTAAGTCTAAAGTAGGAACACTCATAGAATCCACTACTGACACAGACAAATAACTAATGTCAGAGCCGTGGTCTAAAACGAAATGCCCAAAAATGCATAACAGTATCCTTCAGGAAGTCATCTAGCCTGGGTAATTATCATATAGACAAAACATCCCTAACAGCTGACCCAGTAGACAGGGGACTTGGGGACACACACAGACAGTAATTTACCTTTGATGATCACGTGTCTACAGTGGTGAGGAAATCATTCTATGTTGTGCAACTTATAAACAAAGGTATGGCATCTAGGTCCAAGGAAGTCATTGTTCCACTGCATTCATTATTCATCAGACCTATTATTGAGTACAATGCCCCCTATGGTATGTACCTAATGAGACATATCCAACAATTGGAATGTCCACAGAAGTTCCTCACTAAAAGAATACAGGGCATAAGTAACATGCCCTATGCAGACCACCTCAAGGCCATAACCCTATATTCTGTCTCCTACAGGCTGTTGAGGGGAGATCAATGCCTGACATACAAAGCATTTTCAGATCCCACCCTAATAGACCTCTTGCATATATGCAAAACAAACAGCAACAGAATTACCCATTCTAAAGACTGAAACCTTGCCTGTGGTATAAATAGGACTTGCTGGAGAGAGAGGTATGTATCTCAGAGACTATCCCTTCTCTGGAACAAGCTCACCATCAATGTGAAGGAAACTCCTCCCTAACCGAATTCAAGTGTAACTTTGACATTTGGATGGAGAACAGGCAATTCATCCCCAATTTGACACCTATGTCTCTAATGAACACAGTAAGCCTGTAAATGTTTCATCTCCCAGGCCCCTGCTTGTAAATGTTTCCTCTCCCAAGCTCCTGCTTACACTTATCTAGGGTAACAGAACTTGTCAGAGATGTGGGATGAATGGCTATGCTTAAAAGGGCCCTCATGGTCATTATCCTAGTACATGCATAACATAAATATGAGCCTATGAACCAGTGACTGCTTAAATCTATGGATGGCAGTGAAAAACTCCTGAGTGAAATGAGTGAAGCCAAAATTGCCAGATGACTATGTAACTCTATGGCAAGTTTGCAGGCCTTCTCAATACACAAGAATAATAGCTGCCAAGGATTAAACTGCATTGAAAAGCTATGAATTACATTGAAGAGTGAGCATTTGTGACATGAGAGACATGTTATGTTATATGTTATGTTATGTTATGTTATGTTATGTTATGTTATGTTATGTTACGTTACGTTACGTTACGTTATGTTATGTTATGATTGCTCATAGTAGAAGCTAGTATTGCATGTTTCAGAATGATGTCTGTATGGGTCTGGCCGGCATTGGCATACTTAGCAAAACTGTAATTTGTGTCTAAACATGGGATATGTGGTGTGTTTGACTGTAATTGCAAACAGTTTCATTATTGTGAATGGCTTAAAGCAATGCTGGCTACTTTGATGAGGCACACAGTATTGTACTGCCCTGTGTGCAAAGTGTTGGGGTGAAATCAGCCCATCCTGATCGCTCTTTAATGCAATACCAGTTTTTAAAAGCCAGTACTGCATTTACAGTCTAATCTGAGTGCTCTGTGTGTGATCTTCATTAAAATATGAGCACTTTAGCACTCTGTGCAGGCATGGTTTTAACTGTAGCAACTGCTTGCAAGAGTTTAAAAGAAGGTATTCATTTTTTTTTAATAAAATAAGTTGAAGGAGGGTTGGGGTCAGGACAAAGATATGGGGATCTGAATGGCTGAGGCAGGAAGGAGAGGGTCATGTCACGCATCTGGCCACCTGTTTGGTGTGCCAGTAAAAGGAATGTCTGCTTTTTTTTTTTTATTTTCACTTGATGAAAAAGTTTGGGGGTAGATCTAAATGTGATAAGTTAAATGATAATTGTTGTGATTGGCTTAAAAGTGAAGTGCTTTTTTTTGGTTTTTTTTGTTTTGTTTTTTGGGGGGTTTTTTTGCTGAGGAGGTGGGGTGCTGATAGTACCTGCCCAGGGTGCTGGTTGAACCAGCTACGCCTCTGGTTGCACAAAGTCTTGTCACAATGTAACATCACTGAATGTAAAAGACAGTCTGTGCACCTGCCATTCACGATTTAGAAAGTTGCTTGTGTAAACTTTCATATACATAAATGACGTGAATATACAATGCAAAAACAATGTCTGAATTTATTTTATGTATTTTATGAGAACAAACTTATTTGGGGTCCACAAATTATTAGCGTTGATAGTATCCCACAATCCTACTGAAATTGGAAGGAGCTATATGCAGACTATTATACTAATTGTATGCTAATTAGATGTCCAGATTTTTTGAGGGGCAGATGTACCTATTTTCCTAGAATTATTTTCTCTATTTTTATGCCTGCAGGTTGAGGATGGTGAGAAGGAGTAGCCATGAACTCTATCTCACCCTGCTGATGCAAAACCATGTGGCCAGATCCATCATTCAGCTTCATCCCACAGTCTTAAAAAACATTAAGAATGCATTTAATTCTTAGAAATTGTGTTATACAATCACATGGTTACTAATTCCAGAAGTATTCACTTCACTTCCCTTGTAAAGAACTTGCTAATTCTAAAAATCGACTAGAACCCCCAGTAAAACAAACACATCCTTCAAAAACTTCATAATCTATTCATTTGCCATCTCTTCCACTATTGCATTATTGACCAACACTATAAAATGCATGCTGTCTTCCAGCTACTGAATGACAAATATTAATACTATCAGCCCAAGCATTCAAATTACTCCATACAAATGAATGCCTTCCTCTAGCAAATTTTAAGCACGGTTGAAAGCCTGCTACACTCCTAAAATGACAGGTTATGTACTCTAAAGACTGCATATTTTATATAGTTTCAATGGAAAGAGCTTTCCACAAAGCTGTACCCACTATCTGGAACTGTGTACCAGCCATCAACCTTAATATCACTGACTCCCACAGGAAGAGTGAGACACATTTTTCATTTCCTGTCACTGATTGTTCTTTCTCTAGGGTACAGTTTTGTGAACAATTTTTCCTTGAAATGTATTTAATTTTAAATGTACAAGCTTTGGTATATGTATCTCAAGTGTTTTTAGACTCAAACTATCAGTTGCAAGCAATAGTAGATGGGTAATTGAGATACAACATACTGTAGATCTTCGAGAGTCATAATGTCATAGGGCATCCAACGTTAATACTATACCATCCAAATACTATCACACACTGGATAAGAAAAGTATTTACCAAATAACTTTTATTAACAAAATTATGTCAACAATTCAATGTTTAACTTGTTGAAAAAAATGACCTCTCCCTAGCTGTAAAATGTTTCAATTTAACAGAAGCACATTTTGCTGTTTACTATTACCTGGGACTGAGGTTTCTTTGAACCATTTCACTAATCTGGTTACTAAATGAATAAAGAAATAAATTAAAGAAACCCCTGGATTCAGCAAGCTCTGCACGGAGTGCAGGAATAGTGCAAGAGCTGCTGCACGCAATATGGCTAATGAGCGATCCAGGAATGAGCTCCTGGGATGTGCACGAGCGCTCCTACACTATTACTGCACGGACACCACTGCTATATGCTAATGACCTCATTTTCTGGTGAAAACTATGCAAATGAGGTGAATTAGCAATCCAGGAAGCAGGCAGGTGTCTGTGCAGGAATAGTGTAACCTGCAGAAATGTATTCGGTTACTAACCGAATACACTTCTGCAAATTACAAAACGGAGGCATGACAGCTGTACAGAAAGCATGCATCCAATGTAGTAGGCATGCCAATGGCCAAGTATATGGCCATTGACATGAGAAATAGTTGCAAAATTATAAAAAAAAAAACTTATTTTTTGGGCCGATTTCGGCCGTTTAAGTGTAGGGCAGTGGTGTGTAAACGGAATCGGCCCGAAAATAAGAAAAAAGTTGGAAATAAGTTTTTAAACCCAAATCAGCGTTTTGCCATAATAGTCAATGGCATGCATAAGACAACAATACCAGAGAATAGTGGTTGCTAAGGGGGAAGGCTGAGTGTGAGTGTGGTAACTATGAATTAGCATTCTGTTTTATGCAAATGAGGGAAATGATACTGAATCACAGATTTCATCTCAGTGTTAGCTTGCACCCAACCGTGTAGGTGCAGCAACACCACTGTATATGTATAAGAGCTGGATGACCTCATAAGGGGGAGTGTCATGCATGCTGTAAGCTTATTGGTGCTCTGTGGCCCATGTTTGCCCTTAGCTAAGCACAGCTAAGGAATGAGGTATTTCTGAGGCTGCTGCCTAGCAGTGTTTACATTGCCTAAACAGGTGTGCATGACACGCACCAAATTTAAAAAAAAAAAAAAAAAAAAAAAAAAACAGGAAACAGCAGCTCTGTTCACATCTGAGCACTGGGTATGCGTGCCGCACCTTGGGGCTTAAATGGGAAAGCAGTGGGAAGGGAAAACAGCAGTAGGAAGGCAATCAAGGAGAACTAGCATAGCTGGCAGGTGAAATGTATCAAAATCAGCCAATTACACATGGAACAGCCTAGCACACTACTATAAACTATGCAAACACCTTCCGCTCTGGTTTTCCCCACAAACTCTATACCACTGGTGTACACAGATGGTGGAAATTTTACCTGACAAAACTAACAAAATTTTAGGGGCAGCTGTCACTCTCACATATCAATATGTGCAAGAGACTGAGGTTGGTGAGGATGTGAATGCTGATGACCAACCCACAGTGAGGAGAAGGAGAAGAGTGTACAGACCCAGGGTAACCTACCAAGGGCTTCGTGAGCTGGAGATAGTGGAGCACCATAGAGTGGACAGGGACATTCTACAGCAAATTATTGAGCTGTACTGGCCATGCCTCACACACAGAACCAACAGAGGGGAACCCATCCCAGTGGATACCAAGGTATGTGTAGGCTTAAGAATACTAGCCACAGGTAGTTTCCAATGGGCAACAGAGGATATCATGGGGATCTCACAGGCATCAGCATCCAGGGTATTCCACCAGTTCCTGGATGCCATGTCAGCACATGCCGGTGAGCACATATATTTCCTCAACAACCATGAGGCTTTGACCAACAATATGCATCTCTTCCACCAAATAGCAGAATACCCTGAGGTAGTGAGTGCTATAGACTGCACGCACATACACATCAAAACACCACCCAGTGAGTGGGGTAGGGTCTACATAAACCACAAGGGCTTCCCCTCCATCAACTGCCAGGTAATGTCCGATGCCCAGGGCATTATCCTGAATGTGTGTGCTGGCAGTCCTGGAAGTTATCACGACTCCCACATCTGGCATATGACACAGCTGTACCAGGCATTTGCCAGTGGGGACATCCCATATGACCACCTAGTGGGGGATGTTGGCTATGCACTGGAGCTGTGGCTGATGACACCCGTCAGAAACACACACACACACCTGAAAAAAAACTCCATAATGAGGCGCACGCACAAACCAGAATCATAATAGAGCATATGTTTGGGATGCTCAAGTCACGGTTCCGCTGCTTTGACATATCCGGTGGAGCTTTGCAGTACTCTCCAGCTACATGTACACAAATGTTCATAGTATGTGCCATGCTACACAATATGATCCTGCAGAAGCAGCTGCAGCAGGAACAGCATGGAGCAAGGCCACACAGCCCCCCACATTTGCCAAGGCCATCACAGGCACAGAGGGACTCAAAGGAGGAACTACCTGAGCCTGCCCATGTAGGCAGAAGGAGGTGTGCCCTGTATGCCCAGGGCTTGGCAAAGAGACAACACATAGCACATACACTGACACGGTAGAGACCCAGAGAATGACACCTCTCTCTGACTTGCACATACAGTAAACGGGATGCCAAACATGACACTACTTGTGCTTTACCATGTATAGGGAATGTACTATGTGCATCCAACATAGTCAGCCCTCTAGCACCATCCTCAATACTGGCACAGCCACAAGGTAAGTCACTCTTCCTATCAATTGCTGAATGGAGTAGTATGTTCTGATAGTTGTATCTATGGCATGGACGTGAGCATGCAAGGGAATCGGGTGGCTGAAATGGATGGCAGCAGATAGTGGACACCTATATGAAATCCATAACAAATACTGCTGTCAACATACTAGGCAGTACTAGACAAGGTGACAAATCCCACTGCAGTACATGTGGTGGCCCAAATGTGTGTTCATAGGACACACACATGCATATCAATAAGGCTCACATACCCACCACTAGCCTCAGCCAGCAGGACAGGTATAGATGACCATAAAGAAAGGCTGGGCTAAGGCCTCCAATTTATGGCAATGGCTAACAGCCCTCCTCCAGACCTACACAGACAGACTACAACAGGTCTGGCAGTTGTATGTTAGTCCTGAATGGTAAGAACTATGAAACTGAAATGTAGGTCAATAAAACCTAAGATCTGTACTCTACTGATATGCCTCCAGTCTGCATGATAGGTCAGAATACAAAATGAAATGGAAGCCAACAGAGTACCTGAAATGCCAGCACAGTCATAGCAAATGTTTAAAGTCGTTAGGTGTGCCCCCCCCCCACAATCCTATGTAGAAATGCAGTAATATGTACATGTGGGTGTAATAACAGTGGAGCACTGATTACCTGAGCTGGCCCAATCTACAGGATAGATTGTTGCATGTGTACAATATGCAGGGATCTGTGTGTTAGGTTGTTATTGGTTCAATATTCTGTGGAAGTGATCAGCTTGTAGGCATGGAGGGCTGCGTGTTGGTGGCCTATGAGCAGTACTGTGGATGATAGGACCATGTTCCAACAACTGCAGTGCCAACCACAATGCTTCTCAGCAATACGCATGTCAGCAGTCATCCATACTCACTGTCCAGATGTCAATATCTGTCACCGTCTGAAAGATGGACATGCCATGAATGTGGGCCCATACATGCACACAGTACACAGGTGGAAGTACCCTAGACAGAGTGCATAAAATGTAACTGTTAACTACACATGACTCTGGAATTGTACATACAGGTTAGCAGCATATTAGTTGTCTGTGTAGTATGGAATACTGATGTATTCTGGCCAATCACTGGCAGACCACAAAAGGCACAGTTATGAAGTAATGAGACACTGCCTATGTCCCCGCACAAGGCAGCATAAGAGGAATGCCCCAGGTATATCTGTGAGTCATCTGCAAAAGGCCTCCATATCACACATGCACACAGCTCACCCCACCATCAGCCACAGGTTTATCACAGGTCATATCCTTGCTGTTGGGAATGAGTACAGTATGACCCCACTTCTGTATGGGAATACCCACAGAATGCAGCATGCTGAAGAGGTGTCCTGTGCAGGTGTGTCCCTATCTGTAAGCAGTACCCTGCCCGCATCCAGACCAATGGGTCAATATGTACAGGAACTATTGCCATTAACACCTTGCACACTTACCATGTCACCCCAGGGGAATCCACTGGTTTTCAGCCTGGGAATGTAGGAGTTACAGATCCATGATGGTGGTGCTGCAGTAGCGTTGTCGCCTCACAGTAAGATGCTGTCCGGTTCGATTCTCAACTAGAGCGTCTTCTGCATGGAGACGTGTGAATGGGCAAACCTTCATTGAAGGTTGTGCGTCAGGGCTGGCAACTCGGCATGTAAAAATCAACTGCCAATCATTAGCGGACCGGAGTTTCGCTGTGGCGACCCCTAACCGGGAAAAGCCGAAAGACACAACAACAATTTAGGAGTTACAGAATGCAGTGGCCTGCTACACATGGCCTGCATCACTACCAAATGGTCTACAGTCCTCTGTCAAAGGCCTGTGCCTCACCCATAGTGCCAATGTATTGTATCTCATGGGGTCCCAAATAACAAACTAACACAGTCAACAGAACACAAATGCAAGGCCATGTTGACAAATCCCAGTTGTATGCCCCCCATGTCCTGCTGCATGAACTGTGGACCAATCCATAAATGCCATTGGGATGAAGGACCAACTATAGGGATACTTCACAGATATCACTCGCATAATGTTAGGATGAGGATAGAATAACAGAGTGGGGGAAAGTGTAGATGCATGGATGTCATGGAGTGTGTGAAGTTTGAAACTCTGATGTGTGCCCATACTACTCCTGCCTGCAAACCCAGTAATGGGTGGCTACAAACCTGCTCATAAACCATAATGTGAAGGGGAACTGACCAGATATATCAGCCCAGCCTCTAGGTAACCTGGGTGAATCTGTATATCTGAGAGGTATGGCCACAGAAGGATATGGCCATTCTGTTAAGTCGATATATGTACAAGAAGGGGATCCTCAGCCACCATACTACCATGGTGCTGGACCATTTACACAGACCCATTAGCAAGTGTCTGTAGCTACCCCTCCAGAATGGCAGGAGTGTGCAAGAATGTGTAGGCTGCGGACCACAATACTGGACTCAGCTTCAGTCATCTCGTATTTCCCAGTAAATAATTGTGAGCAAATAATTATATCTGTCAGTAGTCGATGACATAATACATCACAGTGTAAAACAGTACATATGTCTGAATATCTCTGCTAACACCAACCATGTAACACAAGCAGCACAGACAGCAATAGTTACAGCATCCCCCTATCTGTCACCCATTGTGACTCCATATTGTCAACCTATCTACAGATATCCTGCAGAAACAGGTTGCTATCTGTAGGTTGAGAACACCAAACCCTGGACTGGAGTACAACCATACCTGGAATGGATTCACACACTCAGTACAGAAGGTCATACTGAGCATGCTCATACACTTAGAGAAATTAAGCCCACGTCTGACAACACAGTGGACCATGCATATATGTCATTTGCAGATGTCAGTGCACACACACCAAATTGTACACCATTTATGCTTCACACACACACTGGATAAGAATACTCAAACATATCCAAGGCCAACACACTATATTATGTCAAACATACACACACACAGATGTGGGGAAGACAGAGACAGACAGTGATAGATAAAATTCCATTATGAGGCCTGTCCCACCCACTACACATCCAATTAGCCAATATCACATGATGTGCTGATGTCAATCACTGTAGACATTGCTTTTGGTAGCCCTTAGCCCTATATCGTCTGTGGTGCTTGTGATAACTGTGTAACACAACAGTAAAAATCAGTATTCATGTAGCATTTGTATACTCAATCCTGTCAAATGTAAAGCTGTGTGTGACTGAGTGTGTGTGTTTGTGTGTGTGTGTTTCCAGAGGAATGATTTATGGCCCATTCACACACACACTGCACTTCCCATTGTCCATGTTAGCACTCCTGCTGATGTCAATTCAGCCAAAACTCAATCCTCTAAGCTCTGTGGCACTCGCAATAACTTCGTAATACTGTAGTGTCGCAAGCTAGTTAGGTAGGAGTTCTAATCCCAAACATATCAACTATGTTAGTATGTGTATATATAGAAATGAATGATTTTGAAGCCATTCACACTCACTACACTTGCCATTGCCCACTTTAACATGCCTGCTAATGTCAGTCACCTTGAAATAACCCTTTGGTCAAATCTCAGCCCTATAAGCTCTGCGGCATGCATGATAACTGTGTAATACTGTAGTGTAGCAAGCTAGGTAGGAGTTCTGGTCTTGGCAACTGTGATAATGTGTATGTCTCTGTTGATATCTGATTTTGTGGTCATTTACACTTACTACACTTCCCTTACCCCTCCTTTAGTACTGCAGCTGATGTCACTCCCTTCAAAGATACCTTTGGATAGGTCTCCAACATATAAACTCCGTGGCACTCGTGATCACTGTGTAACACTATAGTACCAATGCATAGCTAGGTAGGGGTTTTGAAACTCAATACTGGCAAGTGTGTGTGCGTCATCAGTGTCCTGTGTGGGTGTTGGCATGATTGTGTAAATAACAGGATCCATTGCAGGGTGGGTTTTGCTACATTTTCATATTGAGGACCCATATGTCCCAATGTCACATTACAAGGCCAACAGTTGTCAAACACTTTAGAGGTTGTTGTAGACACTCCACAGCCATCAACATATATATAGGCAACTATTATAATATGCAGAGATCTCTCTCCACCCACAGATCATACACAAACATGCCTGGCTCTTTCTCTCTTCCTTTCTTTCTTTCCCTCTGTCTCTCCCCCCCCCCCCTGGTAGATGTGGAAAAATGCATCTGTTTTGCATAGGCAGCAGCTTGACTTTGGTACATAATGCTCATGATCACCTGATGGCCTGTGCATGAATTGGAGTCCTCTGCTTGCTAATTGCATGTGGAACACCTGTGGTATAATTCCTATAGCTAATTGCAAGGAAACACACTCCTATAAGTAAGCACTGCAAGTGGGTGTTGGCTCTTCTCCTTCACTGTGAACAGGACTTCATGTGGGTATATCACAAACAGCATCACAGAGTGTAGTTGGAAATACTTCTTACAACAAACACTGTGGAGACAGGCTAACAAACTGGAGGGGGATGTTCCAGACATGGGGACAGAATGTAAGTATTGTTCTACATTTGAAGTAATGTTGATTTAACAGGGTTTGTGTGGATATGGCTGTTCTGCATGATTTAAAGTCTGGCATGACAGTGTTATGTGGTTGAGAAAACTGTCACCTATAGGGCTATCTGCAGACTGGCCAGAGTTTGTATTCTTAGATTTGGTGTGTTGCTCACACATTTTCTGTCTTTATAAATGCAGCAGCATACTCTGATGATTGTAGCCAGTAAATGGTAACATCCACCCTCAAAAGAGATATGTCACAACAAACCCTGTTACACCAGCAATGTTCTCAGTTTATAAGTGCAATATGTCAATATTGGCCCTGTGTTTGTGCCTCAGTCCCCAAGTCTGTCACCCTTTATTCATATGTCATGCACTAAGAGGTAGATATGTACAGTATGCCATTATTTACTGACATAATTCCTATCAAGTCAGTGATATATCAGACTGCCAGACATGTAATGTATAGGAGGCCTAATAGTTGAGGACAAAACCTGGACATCCTGTTGTAGTCTGTACAGTAGTGAGGTCTGTGTACTTATGGTGCTTGTTGACAGAGTGTCAGTATTGTGTAGCAGTGCATTGTGATCATGCTATTTGGCCTGTGTACAGACAGGGGTAGATGTCAGTGTTTTTGGTCCTGTTCTATCTGATGTTGCATGCTGCTCCAGTTTCTGATACCCTATCAGCCTATATGTTTGTAGGGCCAGACTGAGACATGTCCCATTCCACAGGCAGGCATCAGACTACACTGAGAATTGGGCAGTATATGTAGGGTTAGTGTGTGAGTGGTAAACATGATGATGACTTTTGTTCACACAGGCCATAGACTGTACTATTACTTAGGCTTACCATTATGTGACTGTGACTGTGTTGAGGTCGGTTGTGGGTATGCACTTTCACACTGGTGTCTGTTACTCCATGCTATTACACGTCTATAGTTCCTGCTATATTTGCACTTACATGTGTATTCCCCCATAGGTAAATTGGGTTAGTGTTGTGGCAGTCTTCCTGTAGTGTAGACAGTGCTTGGTGACATGTCTAGCAGATCAGTGCATTTACCCTAGTGTGATGTTCTGTGCAGATATTTGTCAGATGTACCGTTGCCTGGCCACCATACATGTGTATTTCTGACAAAGCAGTGGACTGGGGTGAAGATGTATGTCACTAACTAGTGTGAAGTATGTGGCTTGGGACCTCTGCTCCTCTAGTTAATATGTGTTAGGACAGACAGGAGGGTGTGAATGCATCAACTGTGTGAGCTTACCTAGTCCAGTATTTCTGATATATCCCCATTTTCATGGCTTTAAACATCCCCTTTGTCAGGTGTGTTTCACATTTCCTGCACTAAGGTATTCTGGGTATACCTCCTGACTGACCAGATTCTTTCAGATTGTCCATGTTTATTGCTCATATTTCTTCTGTATTTCACAGGATCATTACTGTAATTTGTGTGATGCTTCACTATGATGATTTTATGATGTCTGTCAGTAACTGATGGCGTACATGTCAGTTTCAGAAGAGCCTTCCTTCACAACATGCATGTTGACACAACTCCTGTCACTGTAGCAACAGTCTACATTTATAACTCCAATACATACATTACGTTCCTTTGCATTAAGAGGTTGAGAGTTATGATGCTGAGGTATGACTCCACTACATGTCACTGGCATATGCTATATATATATATATATATATATATATATATATATATATATATATATATATATATATATATATATATATATATATATATATATATGCATTTATATTACCTCGTAAAATATCGAATGAGTATAAAAAAAACAAAAAAGAAAAAAAAAACTAAAGGACATAGGCGAGGGGCAAGCCCCACTGCACCCTCCACATCCCCCCGCTACTTAAATATACCAACTCCAAGACCGCACTACATTGAGGTAAATGGAAATCTCCCCCTACGGAGATTTCCATTTACCTGGCCGATATTCTTCACTTTTGATATTGTCATGCCGACAATAAGAGATTCGATATTGTCAGCTTGTGACAATACAATATAGACCCATATATATATATATATATATATATATATATATATATATATATATATATATATATATATATATATCTACATATATTTATATATATATATATATATATATATATATATATATAGAGAGAGAGAGAGAGATAGAAATATATACCAATATATATATATATATATATATATATATATATATATATATATATATATATATATATATATATATATATATATATATATATATATATATATATATATATATATATATATATATATATATATATATATATATATATATATATATATATATATATATATATATATATATATATATATATATGTGTAAACATATATCTATATCCTTTCATGTGCAAACATGAGTGTTATATATACCTTATCAGATGTATCCCACCATATTAATCTGATATGTGTATATTTACATATAAGAACATGACTGATTCAACAATATTTTCACTTACAAGTGCTAAACAATTGTAGTAGTCAAAGCAGTTGTTCACTACTTTTCTGTATATGTACTGAATGATATATTTGAAAAAGTAACAGACATCTTCATGGATTAGTGGTTAGCTGCTGTTACTGTAGTGTACAGGGTCCTGGGTTCGAAACCTGTAAGGGCTGTTTATTTTGTTGCTAGGCAGAACAAGGATTGTTGGATACAGAGTGGTTAAGGCAGTTTTGAGCCGCTTTAAGCAGGTTTGAGCAGGTTTGGCCAAAGCTACGTGGCGCTACTACATGGTTAAATGTATAGGTGTTTAAACTGTGTGGGCTTGTCTTAGCGGTGCTTACCAATGTGCAAATCTAGTTAGGTATGATAACTACTGTTTACCTGTTCTGTGTTTGAGCATATGTCAGCTGGTTTGCTCGCCACTCAGAGATGGTAATACATGGTTAAACGTATAGGCGCTCTATTGAATATTTAGTTTGACTACACAAGCATAGATTATGCAGCTCAGGTGGTGTAGTGGTATGGTCTCTGGCTGCAGTGTACAGGGTCCTGGGTTCAAGACCTAGGGCTGCTAGCTTTTTCATTAATGTTAAATAACCGGACTGCATGATAAGTTAGGCAAAGCAAGTGCAACTTGTAGAACTCAGATGGTGCAGTGGTATGTTGCTGACTGTAGTGTACAGGGTCCTGGGTCCTGGGTCCTGGGTCCTAGACTTGGCAGGGATGATTAGTTTTATTGCTGGCCACAACAACAGCTGATGGTGAGAGGATGATTAAAGCACTTTAAAGTGGCTTTAAGTGGGTTTGCACGATGCTAAGCATTGCTAAAATATGGTTACTCTGTTTTAGCTTCACTTAGTGGAGCTTACTCCCGCTAACCCCCGCTCTAATTTCTTTGAAAGAAAAGAAAAAGGGGTGATAGGAAAGTGGTGAAAAAAGGGGCACACAGAGAAAAAAAACAAGATGAAAGATGGATAGGGATATGCTGGATGGGAGTAGGGAAGGTCCATAGTTGTCCATTTCTCCTACAGCAACAGCTGTGCATATGTATTGCATTTGGAGGTGTATTTGGATACTCATACCCCTAAGAGATGGGTGAGGACAACAGTAATGTGTTGTCTAGGCAATTAGACAAAATTAGATGTGTGCAGTGGACAGCTATGTATGGGGCATATTTTTTTTTGAGAACAGATTGCCCCTTTTTTTTTAATATGAGAGTGTGTTGTTGGGGAAGGATAGTAGATGTATGTAGGGAGGGAGGTTGGGTAGGAAAACAGACAAGACAGACAAGACAACAGACAGGGGCAGTGTATGACACATGTGGGGGGTAAACACTTTGACGGGGAGGGTGGTTAGGAACTGGAGGCACATGAGCCCACAAATGGATACAGTGAGACTGAGGTCCCCACCCATGGGCAGTCACCACTTCACCTTCACGGCCCCAAAGCTGGCTGTGCTGGGGGCTGAGCAGGATGGGCAGGCTGACCCTCAAGATGTGCCATGTAGCACTCGAGCTGGCGTAGCTTAGCTGCAAACTCCTTTTGCATCTCCCTGTGCACCAAACCCCGGACCTGTCATCGGGTGACTGGCTCCTGTCCATGCCTGCTCTGAGGGGGGGAAGAGCCCCATCACCTGAAACGGTTCCACCCGTGGGTGGTGCTGGACCAGCAGATGTGGAAGATCCAGGGTGGGTCCCAGATATGCTGGGGTCCGGTACCATGGCCAGATGAGGTGGGACAGGCGGATCAGCTGGGATCATTCTGCCAAGACGAGCTAGGGTGCTGACAGTTTACAACATATGTTGGTTAGTTATCAACATTACAATGCCAAGATTAGTTATAACAGCATGCATGGGTGTTCCAATAGACACCATAACACAATTTTCAATCAGTTGCATAGCAAACAGAACACACGCAGATATAGAACCACAGTGGATATTACAGCAGCATGCAGGTCACATTGATAGCAACAGGCCACCAATAAACAGACATTGAAATATTGGTTTAAGAATGGGGAATATGTCCCAACAGTTGGTTTGTTAAAAACATACCATTTATTTTTTTTTTTTTGGTTGTATTATTGTTGCAGATAGGATGGGAGTGAGACAGATAAATGAACAATTATTTGTTATTACATTGCTCACAACTGTTCTGTACATTAAAGTCTACTCAGTACTCTCCCGATATGACCTGAAATTACAGCTACCTATGGGCTTGGGGTTGGCCAGTGGGTGTTGTACACAGTTATCAGTTCAAATTTTGTACATCTAATATACAGCTGTACTTACCTGCCTGACCTGTGGAAAAATTGGGTTAACACTACTTTACTGTTTCTACACATTAACAGGTTTGGCTTTGATATGTGCAATCATACTGCATGTGTGTGTGCTAATGTCATAGTCTACCTTCATTTTTGTACAGCACCATGGATGCTGGGGACAGTGACCAATAGCCGTGATGGCATGACACTTGACGGACATTTTTTGGGAAAAACAAAGTGCTCTATGTACGTCTCGTGCTGTCATCTGCAGCCTTGAGGCTGGCCAGTGTGTGTTCTACACAGTGTATAAGAGACACATCCTATTGTTAATATCCAGCCTGCCTTACCTGCCAAAGCTGTGGGAAAATGTGTGTTTACACTACCTGACTGTTTGTAACAACACTCACATATTCTTGTGTGAAACTATACAGAAAGCTTAGTACCACTCCCAGGATGCAAACCCTTCCAGTTTGTTCAAAAAGTAGTCACAATGCTGATGTTTATCAGAACAAGCTATTAAGGAACTGTTATTTCTTGTGTGAGTGTTTTCTACCTATTAGTCTGTGATTTGGCCAATTTGACCTTGTACTTCTGACATTCCTGCATGGCAGACAGTTGTTCTACTGTGTACTCACACTTTCAGATATTACATTACAGGAAACAAGGGTTAGCAAGCATTTTTAATAATCAGCTATCAGATCATAGTGCAGGGGATCTTTGTTATGCTTAATCTGTTGTACAAGACTTGACTGTTTGCCACATGAATCTCAGATACTTAATGCTATCAGAGCCATATTTGCTGTGCAAAAGCTATTTCCAATTCCTACTAAAACATTGCAAATAAAACACAACAGTCCAGAGTTGTATAGTTTTATTGACAGGTCATGACTCTTTTATGTATATCACTAGCATTATCTGTGGTAATTTCAGTTTTATTTGGTTCAAACAATACACAGATTACAGCACTGACAAGTGTTATTATAGTACTTTCAATTATACTGCCAGCTAGATCAGTACTCACCAGCCTAGCAGCACAGCCTTTGCAACCTGCTGCTATGTGCCTCCACGTTTGAAGCCCTCTCAGCTGCAGCTGTACAGGTGACAGAGAAACATTTATGACTACCTATCCATCACATACACAGCCTTGACTATCTTAAACAGCAACTGATACTAATATTTACACACTACTAGGGCATTCCGTGCCAGAGCGTTTTGTTTCCACTGGTCTAGAAGGTCCCTCTTTCTCTGCTTGAGATCAGCATAGTGATGCCGAACCTGCTCACCAGTCCAAGGGATCCCAGTAGTACTGGTGAGTTCATGAGCGAGACAGTCCCAGGCCTCTGCTTTATATTCTGAGCCCTGGTACTGGCCCTGCAGCAGTCTCAAATCATGGTTTTCAACAAGGAGTACAACCATGACTTTGGACTCCAGAATGCCCAAGCGTTGCACATGAAAGCGAACACCTTCTCCTACTCCAGCCATGGTGCCTGCAGTGATGATCTCTGACTGGTTATGGGCTGTATTCTCGCCTACAGGGTTTAAATAGGGCCGATTTCCTGCACTTTGCCATGATTGGTTACTTTTGCAACTGCTGAGCCCAGCTAGGCTATGGGCAAACCTGCTTAGCTAAGGTTGGCAGTGCTTAAAGGGGCGGGTTCAGCACTGCTTATCACTGGGCAAATCCACTTAGTTTGGCTACTCACTGTTCAGCATTCATATTTAAGCAATGCTTACAACCAGTAAGCGTGGCTGTGCTATGCTTGGCATTGCTTACATTTTAGTTTTATAGACTATCAGCTGTGTGGGATTGATTCATCATTCCTGACATATTATTATTTTGTTTACCTTCTCTAACATCCCACTCTGTGCTTTCATTACATTTATTCTCGTGTGACTATCTGTATGGGGCACTATGGGGGTTTCACAACTTTATTACACTGACACCTCACACCTGGCCCTAATACACTGCTCTGGTTGCAAATATAAATTATTTACTACATAACTACACTTAAAAATTACATTTGTGGTGATTTTACATACAAAATACAAATTGCATCAGTGGGGCTAGTACCCTCCCTCTCCACTTACAAAGCATACACACTAACCATTATACTATTCCAGTACTGCTTGTTGTGCATCTGTATTGCTATTTAACTAGTTGGGCTGTTTCAGCTCAGCTAAGCGTACGGACACACCCATGCAGGTACACTTAAACTTTCTTGCTGATGTGAAAAAAAAAACATTACGCACATTTTTTAAGTATTTCTCTTGCAAACTTTATGGCTGTTAGACTAACAAGTTTTGTATTTCCATGCATTTTCTGAAAGGCATGACATCTGCACTTCAGATTCTCATGTCATTATTTTCTAACTTTATTCTTTAATAGTTTGCAACTAGTTTTACAGTGGCTACTACACTGTTATTTTACAGCTGTCCACTATACAGCATTTTTGCCACACCTCTGATGTTCAAAGAACGATCTTGCTCTTTTTGCATTGCCATACAGCAATTTTGTTATGCAGGGGGTGTGTATCTTGTGAGAGCACTGCTCTCAGACACACTCCCTGCACTCGTACACATTTCCATGTACATATTGCAGCACGGCAGCTCGCCTTCATGCATATGCATGGCTCGCTGCCATGCTGAACAGGAACGGTCCCTGCCATGCAGGAATAACTTTTTCCTGCACTGCTGCTTGCTGAATCCAGGGGGAAATCTTTCAACCATTTCACTAAATCTGGTTACTAAATGGATAAAGAAATAAAAATAAAGAAAATGCACACTACCCTTTCTTCTTAGTAAAAAGGGGTAGCCTGCTGCTGCTTTTTAAATTACCCAGTCTTAATTAAGTATAATATAGAATTAACATATACGATCAACACAGTATAAAACTTTCTTTATGAATCTCACTAATCAACCAGACTGCTTGTTTAAAATCCAGACAAGGCTGGATAGTAATACAAAATGTAATATATTATGTTTACCACTGTGACCTCCTTATTACTCATTATCTTATTCTGTTCAGTGCTTGTTCTGGTTATTTATACTTATTTATTTATCTTTATTTGTTTTATAAATAAATATATCATTAGAAAGGGAATTACAGGCTCCAGATACTGTTTTATTGTTACAAATACAATTTCAAATGATACATTTGCTGAAATATACACACACACACACACACACACATGCACACACACACACACACACACACACACACACACACACACACATGCACACACATGCACACACACACACACACACACACACACACACACACACACACACACACACACACACACACACACACACACACACACACACACAAATATACATACTGGGTTCAGATCTCCACTGATACCTGAGTCTATTATTGAAGTCACACTCAAGTGGGTAGCTATTGATCTAAAAAATAAAATCTAGTTATGATTAGCAATGCATTCTAGAAATTAACATACCTGTCAACCTCTTAGAACAAGAAATCTGGACAAAGCCACAAATAATGGGAGGACAAAGGCCCAAAACTAGGGATAATTTTACATATTGCTCTTACAAACTTAGAAAGTAGAAAGAACAACAGGTTTTGCATTCATATAAATTTTCTGAAGGGGATTAAGTTTGAAACTCAAATGTCCATCATTATTTTCTGACTTAAATATTCAATGATTTGCCAATGATTTGGTAGAAAGACACAATTTTATGAAAAATGGATTAGAAATATGAGGTAAAAATCTGGGCATTCTGTGAAAATCTGTACAGTTGAGGGGTATGCCACCAAGTTTCCTGAAGCAGTACTTCTTCAAAAACTCAGTTTTAAGTCAATAGCCAGAGAACTAGATTTTACTTTTTACCAGTATATCGATTCCACCCATAAATACTCATGGACCAGGAGTGACATTTATTTCCAAGGTAAAGCATCGCTCTTGGAAGTTAATAAAAGTTAATCAAACCGGAGCACTTCAACAACTTTGAGCTTTATGCTAAAGAAGGTCATAACACAAGATACTAAGAACAGGGCTTATTTACTTCCATAATTCCATACATAAAAATAAAATAAATAAATAAAATACTTCTTATTACTGTAAGACAGGTGTCTAAGCTTCAGAAGGATTTGCCCAACCTGAATCACTATACAGTAGGGAGGCTTGAAAGGCACAGAAAAGGAGACTTAGGGGTACAAAAACATTTAACAGTGTTATAGTAAACTTTGCAAATATGCAATATGTTAAAAATTACATCAGAAGTTAAGGAATATAGGCAAAGGACAACAGAAGTGGAAAACAAGACATAGTAACATGCAAAGGGCAGAAGGTATGCAACAGAGGATGTGAAGTAGCATGCAAAGGGCAGAAGAGATGCGATAGAGGATGTATATTAAAAGGCAAAGGTCAGAGGAGATGCAATAGAGGTCGTATAGTAACATGCGAAGGGCAGACGGCATGCAACAGAGGAGGGATAGTAACAGGCAAAGGAAGTGATGTAACAGAGGATATGTAGTAAAAGTGCTAAAATAGGGAGTTTAAAATGGGACAAAAATATTTGAATTAGTTTTTTGTGCTTTAAATATATTCCAAGCAAGATGGCAGGGACTATTTCAGGTGTTAAAACAGCTAAAAAAGTGAACTATAAAGTAAAACAAACTTAAAACAGAAAACCAGAGCAGATGTATTACATAAATTTGTTAAAACCATGAAGGGAATAGCAGTGTTCAGCCTGAAAGATGGCATAGATGTCAGTCGTGGTCTCATTGAATTCTATCCCTGTTGTTCAATTGGATAAAATGCTGTCTATGTTTCAAAAACAAGAAATAAAATATTTACTAAGAAATACAAGATTTCTTTCTCAGCTATCTGGGAGATCAAATTTACTGCAGCATTATACGGAACTGTGCTTGGGAGAAGGTCAAACTATAACCATATAGAATGACATGAAGAAGTGAAAATATGGTTAAACTATGAGTCATTGAAGAGCCCCAAATGAATGGAACAGTCCATTTGTGTTGATCCCTAAGCCAGAGGGTTAATTAGATTTTGTAATTATTTCTAAAAACTGAGTTTTTATCAAACTTTAATACTTGTCCAATGCCCAGAGTAGACAAACTAATACGGTCTAAACAAAGCAAGGTTTTTGACCATCTTAGATTTAATCAAGGTATTCTGGCAAATTTCACTCATCTGTGCAGCAATCTTCAGCCTTTGAGGTCTTTTTCATTCTACTCTCTTACTCTTTGGACTGAGAGTGGCTTCTGCCATTTTACAATGGCTTGTGGGTAAAGTACTCGGCATATACCATAATGACATGGTAATCTGTTTAGAAGACTAAGAGTCAAATTTATCCAAACTACGAATCGTGATGGACACTCTGACATGCAAGATTTGAAGCTAATGCTGCTAAAACTAACCTTTGTTTCTTAGAAGCAACATAGCCTAGTATGCAGAGCCAGATCCAGCACTAAGTGACCTAAGCAGTTACCTAGGGCCCTCTGGCTTGGAAGGGCCACTGCCCCCCAAAAAATAGTTATGAACTCACCATAACATTTTATCTGTGTTGTCCATTTTCATTTCTTCCTCACATATGGGTTCGGATTTAATCCCTTGGATCTGACTCGACCATTGCAATAGCTAGTGGCAACCAAAAACCTCTTCAGCTTCCTACCCTACCCTACCCTCTCTCCCAATTACCTCAGATCTTGTTTGCTGACAACAATAAAAAATAACAGGATAGAGAAAACCCTTTGGTAAGGGCATGACCATTCCTGGCTTTTGAAGTATCCAATTATCTAATTTAGGTCAACTTGCTCATCTAAGAACCAAGGAAGGGACAGGGGGATGGTGGGTGGGTTGTTGAAAAAAATTGAAAATGGAAAACACAGATGGAACGTTATGATAAATACATGACTATTTTATCTGATGTTGTCAATTTTCATTTTATCCTCACATATGGGACAGAGTTTTGTTCTATGTAGGTAAAAAAAATTGTCTATATGAACATCTAACAGATGTAACAAATATTCACCTTTACTGGTGAAGTTTAGGAAGAAAACTGGTAGATTAATGGATTGGTTGATAGTATTCTCTGAAACTATCTTCAGTAAGAATGATGGATTAGTACATAAGGTGACCCTGTCTTTGTGGAAAACCGAGTATGGAGGTTGGGATGATAAGGCCTGAATCTCAGATATTATTGTAGACATGATGGCTACCAGGAATATGGTTTTCCAAGAGAGAAATTTGAGATAACAGATAGCTACTGGTTCTAAAGAAGGTTGTATAATTTTCTGTAATACCAAATTTAAGTTCCAAGGTGGTAAAGGATCTTTATAAGGGGTCTTGATCTGGAGAGTTCTTCTCAAGAAGGCTTTGGATAACTTATGTGCAGCTAGGGAAAAACCATCAAATCCAATGTGAAAATTGGAAATTGCAGAAAGTAGAATAAGCTGCCCCTTCATTAAACAGATGTGCTAAAAACTCTAGAATCATGTGAATCGGAGCTGAAAAAGGGTCTACATCATTTTAAGTCCAATGTACAAATGTCCTCCATTTACTGTTATACAACTTTTATGTAGACTGTGTATGGGAGGGTAATAGAATATGACCACTGGTGACGACAGCATAGGTTGTCCGGCTATCAACATAAGTGGAGATTCAAGCTATCAGCTTGAGACTTTGAATGTTCCAATGAGTCATTCCTGTCGGATATAACAGAAGGTCTGGAAATGGATCCAGAATCCATGGTTTCTTCTATAGGTGAAGCCAAAGAAAGGGAAAACATATTTGGGTCTATATTATATTTTTGAAACATTCAAACATCGAACACCAGATGGTCGACACCATATGAGCGATTTTTGAAATTTCGAAAATATAATAAGAAAATAAAAATAAAAAACTATACTTACCTAAATGCTGTAGGCAGGAAGCAAGCCCCCCTGCACACCCATGTGGGGGGCTGCACCCCCCCACACCCCCACTACTTAAATATTCCTACTCCGAGATCGCACTGCATTGAAGTAAAGGGAAAATATTCCCTATGGCGATTTCCATGTTATGCATGTGACGTTTCAACTAATCAGGTTAGCTCAATATGCATTCGCTGTTTACAATTTTCGATCACGCGATAGGAACCCACCATATTTGGTGAGGCCAAAACGGGGCAATGAGGATTACTTATCTCTTCAACATTTCATTTTCTGAAGAAATTTGGAGATTAATGGTGTTGGGGGAAAGGCATATAAAAGACCAGGAGGCTAATCGTGAATGAAAGAATCTCTCTGGGACTCCTCTCTTGGGAAGATCAAGGCAAAGTAGCTGCTGCATTTGTTGTTTAGAGGGGACACAAAAAGATCACAGCAAGGCTGACCCCACTTGCAGAATATCTTCTGCCATTTTTTGATTGAAGGACCACTCATAAGGCATAATAATGGATCTGCTCAACTTGTCTGCTATCACTTTTGTATTATTTGTACCCGTAAATCCTTGATATGTCTGCTTGCAAGTGTTTAGCTGTTTAGTTGGTGCAATAGTAGTGCGGTAATTCCTTGTTTCAGATTTTAACAAACTTCAGTTTTTGTTTGTACTGTTGTTAACAATGAAATCTTTTATTTAGTTATTTTTTATTTTGTTAATTTATTTTACAGAGAGGAAGAAACTTGTTGTAAACATATGTATTTTGTATTACAATTTATGTACTATAGTGAGCAATTCTCCTTTAAGTTAATTGAGTGAAGTTTGTGCTGCATGTAACACCCATCCATTCATTCATTATTTAACGATGAAACTTTTATGACATTTTTTATCTGAAGAAGTCCTGCTAGTGAGCAGGACGAAAAGCGTTTTATTTTAATGTTAATGCTGGTTTGCAGTCCGTTGGTATTTTGTGAGTTCCTGCTGTTGGATTAAAGACCATTGGTTTACCTGCGACTTTCTTTGCCTTTTTCGCTAGTTTGTTTATTTTTATTTTCAGTAGTTTGTTTGTCTGCTATCATGTTTGACTTTCCCAGAATATGTGTTGCTACCAGAAAGTGGTTGGATGAGATCACACACTGCTACACTCAGAGTGCATTTCAACATAAGGGGTATGATCTGGTTCACCTTTGCTTGTTGATGTATCAGACTACCGACATGTTGTCCGATTGAATTGCAATTGTCCCCAGAAGAAGAGTATTATGAAATGCTTGTAACACAAGCAGCACCACTCTCATCTCTAGAACATTTATGCATGACCTGGCCTGTTGTGTAGAACACACACCTTGGACTGTTTTTCCCAGATAATGCCTCACCCGCCCTATCTGGGAAGCATCTGTGGTCACTGTGGCCTTGAGGAGATAGGGCACAATGTAGAAAAAGTGTGTAAGCTGATCTGACTGAATCAGCCATGAAAGATCCTACCTGCAAGTGTTCGTGATTCATATTTGGGCTGACATGAGTTGGCAAAGGATAAACCACTGAACTGCGAGAATCCATTGTAAGACTCTCATGTGATATCTCGCTCGTGGAGCTAGTATTATTGCTGCTGCCATAGAACCTAAAGCTTGAAGTACCATTCGAGCAGAAACCCTTGGATTGTGTAGCAAATTTCCGACATGATCTCTGATGGTCATCACTCTTGATGATGGGAGACATGCAACCATTTTGATTGTGTTTATGTTTTCTCATATCAAGTCCAAATCTTGAGTGGGGTCTAGTTGTGACTTTTCATAATTTATTGTCATACCTAGCAAAGCACTAATTCAAAAAAAAGCCTTCATCATTCCCCTCCATAAAGGGGGCAACAACACTGTCTCCAATTTTCATCCAATAGCCATCCTGTCCCCATCTCTAAAATCCTTGAAAAATGTATCCACCTGCAACTCTTACCCTACCTCTTAGACAATAAACTGCTGGCCCCCACACAACATGAATTTAGACATGGTCAAAGCACTACTACTGCCCTTCTCTCCTTCCTTGAAATCATCAATCGCACTTTTGACTCTGGCAATATTGTATCCACCCTTCTTCTAGGCTTATCTAAGGCCTTCGATACTGTTTCACATAACCTTCTCTTGTCCATGCTTTTTCATCTCAATCTTTCCTCCTCTTCCATCAACTAGTTTTCCAGTTGCCTCTCTGAAAGACAACAAGACATCAAATGGAAACACAGTACCTCTTCCTTCCTTCACAGTCTGACAGGAGTTGCACAAGGCTCTATAATTGGTCCATTACTATTTGATGTCTTTATTAACAACTTTCATCAGTGTATCCCAAATGCTAAACTCATTCAATATGCTAATGATTCTACCATTATATGCTCTGCAAAATCTCTCCCCAAACTTATGAAATTAACTCAAGATGCCTTTTCTTGTACTGAGTCTTGCATGTTGAACAATCACCTTGCTCTCAATGCATCTAAATCCACAATAATGATATTGACTCCATCTAAATTCACCAAAAATAGAGAACTCCTTCTCTATAGTCAGCCAAAACATGACCCCCATCATAATAGTCCCTCATACAAAGCTTCTATGTGTCCTTATTGATGAAGAGTTAAAATTCGATATTCATTTACAAGATAATATTATAAAAAAACACCAAAAGCTTGGAATACTTTATCATCATAGTCGTTACCTTACTCCAACCAAGCATATCCTCTCTACCACCTACCTCATTCCCTCCCTCCTGTATGGAGCCCCTCTCCTTACTAATCTTCAATCCACCCTAAAATCAAAACTGTCATCCTGCTACAACAAATTCTCTAAGTTTGCTGCCGGATCCAAGTCCTCCTCTCACCACTGCAATGCTTTCCACTCCTTGAATTGGCCAGAACTTCCTAACTATCTGTCTTACATTCAACTCTCTAATGGCCATAAGCTCATCTTCAAACCCTCTAATTGCCACTCCCTCTCCTCTATCCTCAAAATGCATCAGCCTGACAGACAACAATCAGAACCTCCTCAAAGTGTACAAATCCATACTTACCCCAGGACAGCTTCTATTATTATTCTCTCTAGCACGACTATGGAATTCACTTCCTCCACACATTCAAACTACCCATAATCACTCCACCATTAAGACCTTGCTCCAGTCTCATCTTTCTTCTCACTGGGAATGTTCCTGCTCTCACCCCATCTGATTCCTTCCACTTCATCTCTTCTTTACTTCTCCCTTCTTTTTCTCTAAACTCAACCTAAGACTTGATCCCACTGTTCTTTACTACTTTTCTTTCCCCCTATTATGTCTTAAAACTTAGGTACCTGCATGCTTTATTCTCCAACAGGCCTTGTTATTTTACATTGTTATTTTATCTTTCTTAGAATGCTTTGTTGGGGCACAATCCACAAACATTTTGTACTATTCCAATGTCACGTTGATATTTTTATATTTCCTTAGAATGCTATGTTAGAGCAATTCCACTAATGCTTTTGTTACTATTTGTTCTATGTCACTTTGTTTATGTTATTTTTTTAAACTGTGTATTAAATGTAAGCCTTGGTGATTTCTGTATTGTAAAACTGTACATGGAGCTTTTCTCCTCGAACCTCCATTGAAAATGGGCTCTTTTCAGTCCAGTGGATGTTCCTGGTAAACAAACTGCAAATAAAATAAATAAATAAAATAAAGAACCATGTCTTTGACTTCTAGAAGAAGATGCCTGGTCGGGGTGGTTATTTGCCAGTCATCTAAATATGAAAGACCCAGAATCCTTGTTGTCTCAAGTGAGCTGCTGCTACTGCCATACATTTGATAAACACTCTTGGGGCTGTAATGAGGCCAAACAGCAGTATTCTGAACTGGTAATGACTGGCTCCCAACCAGAAGTGTAAATGACTTCTGGATCACCTTTCCATCTTTATGTGGTAGTATGCATCCTGAAGGTCTATCAAGCTCATCCAGTTGCCCTTTTCCAAAAGAGGAAGAATGGACTTAATCAGGACCATCCATAACTTGCTTACTGAATGGATTTGTTCAATCTGCTGAGATCCAAAATTGTTCTCTAGCCCCTGTCTTGTTTGATACCAAAAAGAACCTTGAGTAAGTACCAATTCCTCTCTGGTCTGGGAGACTTCTTGGATGACTATTTTGTCAAGCAGCCTTTGTGTCTGGATGGCTACTTGCTCCCTTTGGGTGGAACATCAGGGAGCTTTTGTTTTTGGTGGGGTGGATGGGAAAAGGGTATATAGTATCCTCTGGATATTATCCTATGCACCCACATGTCATTTGTTATGTTTAGCCAGGCTCTTAAGTGCATGGGTAGTTGACCAACAATTGCTTCCAGAGGAGAGCAATCGGGCCTCCATTCAGGAGTGCTGGAAGTTTTTTCCGAAAGAAAGTATCTCTGGACCATTGATGATGGTGAGGTCCTCTGCCACTGGGGCGGCATATTCCATCATTGTTCCCCCCTCTGTCCCTGGAGGAGCTTTCTCCACATGCTTGTGAAAGAGACCTTTATGATTTTCTGAACCACATTTTTCCACTGCTCCTCTGATTTTTTGAGTATGGTCTCTGAGGAGTCTAAAAACGAATGCCCATGGCAGAAAGGGTCTTCCCATCTTTCTTGCACCTGGACAGCATATCTCTGACTTTTGGGCCAAAAAGGGAAGTGCTGTCAAACAGAGCATTGATGAACAAAGATTTAAAGGGGTCAGCAAAGTAGCACAAGTACATCCAGGCTTGCCTCCTCATAGAGAAGCCTGAACCCACAGTTCTACTCACCCCTTCAGATGCATGTGAAATGAGTGTCATGGAGGAGTTTGCGATAGCATGCTGGGTGGCCAGCTGGGATATAACCAAATCATGTACCCATTCACACACAGCTACTGAGAGAGTATCTTATAACTCCTTGATCAGATCCTGCTGCAATCTGATAAAATGGGAAAGATAATTCAGGGACCTCAAGGCAAAGGTCACTGAAGAGAAAACATGCTTCTCACATCCACCCATCATCCTAGAATCCTTATTAGGAGAATGAATAGTAGAACTTTCTTCCACAAGCTCTTTCTTAGTGGCCACCACCATGACTATAACATCTACAGAAACACTTTTTGATCAATATTTCTTATACTCTGGTGTCATTATTGGGCAGCGCAGTGGTGCAACAGTTATTGTTGTCACCTCATAGCAAGGGGTTCTCCATTCCAATTCTTGGCTGGGGTGCCTTCTGTGTGGAGTCTGCATGTCCCCCTTGCATTTGCTTGGGTTTCCTTCAGGTAGTCCGGATTCCTCCTACATTCCAAAGACATGCATCTGGAGTGTTTCTCCCCATGCCTCCACTGAAAATAGGCTCTGCCCTAGTCAGACTTTCCCAGTCAACAAATGTTAAATAAAAAAAAAAAAATAAAAAATAAAACATTATTATCTTATTTGGCCTCTGGGGGGGTAGGTTCAATGGAATCTGGAGCCTCCCACACCCACTGAAAGATCAATTCGATGCCAGCGGGCGGGGTCACCCAGGAGGTAGATGGCTGGGATCCAAAAGCTGCCAGGTACACTGATTCCTCTGCTGTGGGATTTCTAGGCTTCCAGCCACCTATGTGTTTCAAAATCTGTAGGATATCCCTGAAGGAAACATCATCAAGAGGTGACCGTGGGGATTGCTCACCTTCATCAAGATCAGTGAACTCAGTAATGGACCCCTCTGTGTAGGCTAGGTGCTTCCTCTTATAATTATTCTTCCGAGGAACCTTCTTCATGGGGAGTTCCTGGGAGGTATCAGAAAAGGAGGGGGGACCATTTTGGGTAGCTTGGGGCTTCTGGACCCACTGTCCCTTTGGGAGGTCTGGTCGAGACACTGGGTGCAAAGTCTGCAAGGAGAAAGTGTGCTGATCTGAAAGGGGAGATCTTGTCTGTGCTGCCGAGGCAGACATGGCCTTCTCCAAAGCCTTGAAAGCTGACTGACCCTGAGAAATGAAGGTTCTCTGATTCAAAAGGACATGCCTATGGATCTGGGCACCCTCAAACCCAGAGGACATCTCTTCCAAGTTTGAAGCTATAACTGAACTGATCCAAGCCGAGGTTCCAAGACATAGGGATGGATCCAAAATCTTTGGAGTCAACCCCACTGTCTTGGACCTGACTGGCCCGCCAAGACTCAGAAAGATCCCCAGGCTCTGACTGGCCTGTGGAGCTCAGAGTAGAAGTCTGAGCCATGGAAGGAAAGATCTTTGGCTCTGATGCAGACAATACCAGATGGGTAGGATCGAAAGGCTTTGAAACTTTCAAAGTCAGAGGAGGAATCTGAAGAGGGGATGATGAGATTCAAAATTCCTGACCCTTAAGGGTAGAAACTGAAAGGGGCATTGCGATACCTTGTTCCCAGAGGATCTTCTTGACCATCCTTTCCACTTCATCTTCTGTGAGGCTTCTAGTTGAGCAAGTTGACGATGCCAGTGATGACTTTGGCCTCTCCAGGAGGGTAGAAGGAACTCTCAAAGGCACTGGATCGATAGAATAGAAGAAGAGTACCAAGTCCTAGGTAAGGTCTGAATGGGCTTTATAGGGTTCCCCATAGGATCTGACAACAACCGATCCAACCTATCCTTTGGAGCAGAGAGGCTCGGATCCAAGGTGGTCACATCTAACGGGAGAGTCCTAGAAGTTACGGGATCCAAGAAAACCTTAGTGTCGCTTTCGTGTTGGTACACGAATAAACGAGTCTTCATGGGTTCTGTTTAAGCAGCTTTATTCTATACAAACACATCACTGTAAAGGCTTATTTACTATGACGTAAGTAACTTATATATAAACTAATTACTGCAATCATACATGCTCACTCACTGGCTGCTTCTACAAAATGGCACTAAGGATTGCACGTGTCTGGAATTTATACATGCACGCACAGCCTCACATGCTTCTTAAAGACATAGCACAAACGCACATTACACTCTGACTTGCGCTTAGGATCCGGCAGTTTAGCCACCTTTGAAGTATGCTCTGATGGCAACTTCAGAGCTGAAGAAAGACTTTTTTCTTCCCTTGTCTGGAGTTCTAGATGACAGGGAGGACTGGGCTTGATTGCTCCAATTTAGAAGTGTCCTTCTTTTTTTTTTTTTTTTTTTTTTTGTTTGTTGTCTGAGCCAGAAATGGCATCCCAAAAAGAGGAAGGCAGCATACCTTTGAGGATGAGGTTATTTCTGCTTTCATTGAGGGCCCAGTAATTGAACACTTTGCAAATGTCACAATCCTCCTCTAAGTGAAGTGGCCCCAGACAATAAACACACAAATTATTCAAGTCTCTTAAAGGAGTTTTGTGACCACACTTGGAACATTTTTTGAAGCCAGATGGCTTATTGGCTTATCCACTTTATCTGCCATAGTATATTACCAAACTACAAAGAAGAAAGAGAAGAAAAGGAATTCATTTTTTTTTGAAAATGCTAAATATAGCTATTTAGGAAAATGATGCTACTAGCAATAGTAGTAAAGACATACAGCAGGGAAAGGGAGAGGCAATCACAATAAAGGGGTAGAGCGAAAGGACTACTAATAATAGTAGTTCAGAAGTACCTCAGTACAAGATGGAAAAGGTAAATAAGTAGAACAATGGTAAAGGAGATGTTTATCTGCTTAGATTTTAAGTTTTGAGCTTATTAAAGAAAAAAGAACAAAATAACCACTTAACTGCTTGAGAGCTAAAAGGAAGAACCAAGTCTTCCAGAAGCTACACACGAGATCTGAGGTAATTGGGAGAGAGGCATTATGGGTAGGGTAGGGAGCTCAAGAGCTTTTTAGTTGCCATGAGCTATTGCAATAGCAGAGTCAGATCCAAGGGATTGGATTAGAACCCATATGTGAGGATAAAATGAAAATTAACAACATCAGATCTTCTATTTCTTCTTTAATAATGCACGCAGAGCATGTTCATAGTAGTGCCTGTACATCTGCATACAAGTTAGAGTGGTCATGGAAAATTTCTGTTCCGGAGAGTTTTTATGGAAAATTACAAGACACAGAACAGGTTAAGGTGTGTGTGTGTGTGTGTGTGTGTGTGTGTGTGTGTGTGTGTGTGTGTGTGTGTGTGTGTGTGTGTGTGTGTGCGTGTGTGTGTGAGTGTGTGTGTGTGAAATGCCCCAATTAGATGACAGGTTGGTTAACCTAGTCAAGCTCAATCCCTGTACCTTGCTTACAAGTTACTACAACCTGAATCCTCTACACCAACTGCCAAACTATCATCAACAGGTATATTCTCAAGGGCTGTTAAGATTCTATTTATTTTTAAAGAATGTTGAGTTTATGTGGATTTTTAAAGAATGTTGAGTTTCTGTGCATTTCCAGGACTTTTGAGTTTCTGTGCATTTTCAAAGCATGTTAACTTTCTGTGCATTTTCAAAGAATGTAGACTTTCTGTAGAATTTTAAGGAATGCTGAGTCTCAAGGGAAGAGATTTTTCCTATTGTTCACATTGTCTGTTTTTCAATGTGCAGCTCTTTATTTAGCAAATGGCCATCACCAGTGTTTATGCTATCAAACTTCAAAGCAGAGTTAGTAGCACAGCAGATAGCATACTTGCCTTTTGTACAGAAGGGTATGATTTCTACTCTCACAGGATGTTGACAGAGTGCTGATATTGCAGTGCCCATTAAGGGGAGATGGAGGTGCTGCACTCCTGAGTGAGTCTTCCTTTGGATGAGATGCCTAGTAACTTTAAACCTGTTGCCAGTTTGACAGTCATTCCCCATTGTAATATTACTGGCTTACCAATTTTTTTAAATGTCACATGGGCAATTTATTCTTCAAGGGAATTTGTAGATGAAACACTGAAATATAAAGATATTTGCCAGCAGCAATCTCTTCATTAGTTATATTTCTCTTTAATGTGGAATTATTCAGATGACTTTTACTTCTGCTGAGATTGTGCATTGATCAAGATTGGTGGATTGTAATGACAGAAGTTTGAGGCCTTTCGTGGTTGAAATGTTCTGTAATGGGTATTTTTGTCATTATGGTTCATGTTTTGCTTCATTGCATACTGGAAAAATGTTCAAACTTACACATTTAAACTACTCTTTAACAAGTGGTGCTGTATTATACAAGGAATATAATTTAATACAATCTGGATGGTGCATCACTTCCAAATTTTCTACATTATCAAAATACTGGCAATTATTCACTTGGAGATATCTACACAGAAGTTTCTATACACCACATAGGTTAGCCAAAATGTATTCTATTGAAGATCAATGTTGGAGATGCCATGCCATGATAAAAGCAGATTGGCAGCATGTTTTTTATGAATGTATATGTCTCAATATGTACTGGAAATTTTTATTTATTTTATTTATTTTACATTTGTTGACCGGGCTAGTCTAGCTGGATACATGTCCATTTTCAGTAGAGGCCCGGGGAGAAAAGCTCCACATAGTTATACATAGTAATTACAATATAAGAATAGAAGTTGTACAGTGTTGTTAAAAAAAATTAGAAAATTTAAGATAGTACAATAAAAAAAGAAAAGTTTTTTTTTTCATAGTTTAGCATAGTATTCCAGTTTCATGGGTTACAGTGATAAATTTTGTATAAAATGCTTATATTTGTGTACAAAAGGATAGATTGTAAAGATTTCATATGAAGACATAAAGGAGGGGAGGGAATAAGTTAGAGGGAGAAGAAATTAGTCAGGGTTAGTGCAGGTGCATAGCCAGTGATTATTGAGATGTAGTTTTAGATGTTTTTTAAAATGTAGTAGAGAAGTCTGAGCTGTGATATTGGATGGAAGTTTATTCCATACTTTTCCTACAGAGTTAGAGAACAAGGAGTCACCTGCTGAGTTGTTTGATTTAGTAGTGTTAATCAGCAGTTTGTTTGAGGAATGTAAATTTTTGAGGTTGTTGTAAGGTGTGATAAGGCTAGAGAGTATATGTGTATTGCTAGGTAGATACAGGGTCTTATGAGCTATAGTGAGTTGGTGAAATTGAAGCTGGTTAAGGAATTCAAGCCAGTTTAAGTGTTTAAGATTTAAACAGTGGTGGGTTCTGAAAGGAGAGCCTGTAGCAAATCTAGCAATATTATTATAGGAAGTTGCTAGTTTCTTGAGGTTGTTTTTGGAGATATTAGTATATATGGGAGCAGCATAGAGCAGAGTGGATAGAAGGTGAGTTCTAGCTATAGCAGACCTAGCTTCTGGTGAAAGATAGTGGCTGATGCGATAAAGGGATCCCAGTTTCTTATTAGTTAATTTTATTGCATTATTTATGTGTGTATCGAAGTTTAGGTTGTTGTCAATCGTTATTCCTAGCAGTTAAGTGTCAGGGTGAGGTGAGATAAGGGTACCATTGTTAGAAATAAGATTGATCTGTACAAGGGAAGACTTTTGGGGTGGGGTGAAAAGTAGCAATTTAGTTTTTTGGGGATTTAGGAGGAGGCAGCGGTAAGAGAACCATTGTTCAACAGCGTTAAGGGCTTTTTGAGTAATTGACTGAAGTTCGTTTGGTGAGTTAGCAGAGCAGATTAAGGTTGAGTCATCTGCATATTGAATACAGGTAGAGTATGGGATCACAGATTGAAGGTCGTTTATGAAGATAGAAAATAAGAGTGGCCCTAAAATAGAGCCCTGTGGAATGCCGAGGGAGATTGGGAGGTGATTAGAAAGTTCATTTTGCCAGAGTACAGCCTGCTGACGATTACCAAGGTAAGATGTAAACCACTTTAAAGATAGGGAATCCAGAGAGAGAGAGACTTAAGGGTATGCAGCAGGAGTTGATGGCTGACCATATCGAAAGCTTTGGATAGGTCAATGAAGACTGCAGATGACAGACTGTTGTTATTGTGGTTATTGTTGATACAGTTTGTGAATGATAGCAGGGCAGTGGTAGTACTATGAAATGGTCTAAAGCCATGTTGGCAATTAGCAAGTAGGTTATTTATGAGAAGGTGGTTGAGTATCTGCTTATGGATGCATTTTTCCATAATTTTAGCTATTGGGGATAGTAAAGCTATGGGACGATAGTTAGAGTAATCATTGGAGTCTCCTCCTTTATGTAAAAGGATGATATGTGAGATTTTCCAGATTGATGGTACATCACCTTCATTTATAGATCTGTTTATCAGAATGGAAATAGGGTAGGCAATGGCTTTAGCACCTTTTTGCAAGAATTCTGCTGGGAGTTTATCAGCTGATGGGGAGGTTGGTTTTAACTTTTGGAGAAGGGAGGAGATGTATGAAGTAAATACAGGTTGGGGTGAAATTGTGGGGGGTGGATTATCAGAAGATGTGGGCAAGTTAGATATATTAGGTGATAGGTGGCTAGCTAGAGTTTGGATGGTTTCTGTAAAGAAAGAATTAAAGGCATTGGATTTTTGGGGTTAGATACTTGTGGACTGGGTGTGATTGATTGGCCTGGGTAGAGGAGATTATTAATACTAGCCCAGAATTTTTTAGGTCGTCTGGTAGAGGATTGTTCTAATTGTAGATAGTAATTCTTTTTATCTAGCAGGGTGGCTCTTTTAGTGCTGTTTCTGTGTTCTCTAAAGGTTTTATGGTCTGTCAGATTCTTAGAAGTACGCCATTTTGCCCAGTATTTATTTCTAAGTAGGATTTTCTGTTTAGTAGCATTAGTAAGCCATGGGGCTGGTTTAGTTTTGATTCTGACAGAACGGGTTGGAGCATGATGATCCAAGATAGCCAAGAATGTAGTATTAAAGTATTCCACGGCATTATTGAGAGGGAGAGTTTTTAATGGAGACCAATTACATTGATTAAGTTCTGCTTGGAAAAGTTCTGGGTTGAAATGCTTTTTTGAACGTATTATTCGGAAAGTGTTTGGGAATGTTATGTCGGTTTTATGAATGATAATATATGTAAGACAATGGTCGCTAAGGTCATCAAGAAGGATGCCTGTTGTGTAGGTTTGCTGTGGGGTATTAGTTAGTATCCAGTCTAAAGTGGTTGCTTTGTTATTGATTTTATTGGTTCTGGTATGGTAATTAATCAGTTGTGAGAAGCCATATAGGTTAACGTGGGTGGTGGGATTCGTATTTGTGCAGGAATTCCAGTCAATGTTAAAGTCCCCAAGAATAATGGTTTCTTGAGGGATATTACTAGAGAGCCAGCTAAGAATGTCCTCTAGAAAATTACAATTGTTCCCTGGGGGGAGATAGACACAGATGATATTTATGGCTTTACTAGAATTTAGCTGCAGTTTGGAGATTATTATTTCTGCACTAGCATTTGTTGGTAAGTTAAGGTTAAGTGTACTGATTTGTAGCTCAGTTTTATAGAGGATTGCTACCCCCCCCCTCCTTTTTTGGAAGTACGGTCGAGTCTAATAATATTATAGCCAGGTGCGGAGATTTCGTTGTCTTTGATGGAAGGTTTTAGCCATGTTTCAGATAAACATAGGATATCAAATGGCTGAGTCTGTAAGAGTGCATGAAGTTGAGTAATTTTGTTGCAAATACTGTGTATATTTAGGTATGCAATTGAGAGTGAGTTGGTAGGCTTGGTAAGTGGAGGTTTAGTAGAATTGTTGTGGTTGTTAATTGTTAAGGAAAGGGGATGATTTGGGTCAGGGTTTGGGTGAATGTCGCCGTCTAATAGAGACAGAAGGGGTGTTATAGGTTTAGGTTGGTCTGGTTTCCATTAACTATTTTTTCAGACTGTTTATGATAATTTTCAATTAACAGAGTCTTTAATTTTATTCAACTCTCCTATTCCAAACTGTGTACCAAAAAAAGACACTAAAATCCTATGGTCACTATTGGCAATTTCACGTAAAATCATAACTATACACTGGAAAAATGAGGCTTCTCCTACGTTCAAGGAATTTGAGAATTTAACAACAACAGTTGCTCACATGGAAATATTAACAGTGAAGAACAGAACTAAAAGATCTACTTCTTACTATTACTCTTGGATGAAAGTACTGGAAATACTCGAAAAGATCGAAGAAGATATATCATCTTATGTTTCTAACTTTATATAATATAGAATGTCAATGTTATTTGCATAGACACCAATGTAAATAGTTATATAATGGTTTGAAGTTAGTAATGTTTTAGAATTGTAAATATGTTATTTATCTTTATTTCATGTAATGTTTCTTAAGACATCTTATTTGAAATAATAAAAAAAATTTAGTAAAAAGAAGATGGTGCATCAAAGAACATGTGTTTATGTAAGGTCTTAAAAATGTGTGCAAGGTGCCTATGGTTTGAAAACAGCTCAAAGGTAAAATTAATCCACCACTGGTCAGATGCATTTTCTTTGAATGTGGTGTTTCAATGTTGTTTCAGTGAATGTGAGTTTCAAGGGCAGTGAAGCTTACTGTTCATGCTAAGTTTGTTTTCATTGTGAGACTGCATTTTTTTTTCATCAATGGCTATCAGTGTTTGTTCTATAAAATTTGAAATAAATCTTTGAAATATCCCTAATCATTGTAGAAGTTAAGAAAAAAATAGTATGCAGATTAACAGGTTTGGACAGTGTTTACAATAACTGTGGAGAAATAGCTAAGTAATAGCCAGTGAAATGGCTGAGTGGTGGTGCAGGAGGGGGCTTTAATCCATTACCCTGCCAAGGGCCCCATTTGACAATGATCTGGCTCTGCTGTATGTGGTTGGAAGAGAGATAATTAGAGCCCAAAAAGACAAAACAGAATTTGTAAAAAAAAAAAAAAAACTGTCCTGTAACCAGTACTATATGGTAACTGAATGCATTATGGGGCTGACAGGTTATAAAAAATTAATTACAAGTTTTGTTAACCTAGTCTGTTATCTGAAAGTTCTTATGAAAGATAAGGCAACTATCCAGAAAAGATGAACTATAGCAGCAGATAGGGACTTTTAGTCAACTAAAAGCTCTCACAGATATTGGTTGCCAAAGACTTCTCTAAATCTTTTATTGTTTGGAATGATTCATCTGAACTAGAGTTACATTTTCATAGAAACTAGGGGCTGAAGAATGATAGCCATTTGAAATGTAAGGACCCACTTGAGTGAGTCCAGAAACATGGAGACTGAATGGCTGAAAAACAGACATACATATGCTAAGTCCAAGATGGCCATTTCCTGGTATACCTACCCCCTTTTCTCCGAGGTATGGTGATCTCAGAGTTGGTAAATATACGTTTATGGGGTGTGGGGTGGGGCTTGTCCCCCTGCAAAAAGGAAGTTTAAAGGAGAAGAGCGATCTTAGAGATTCGCTCATATCCTGGATATTTGGTCTTTTTTTCAGCTTGTCAGCAGCTGGGTATTTTGAGTTTTGACATTTCAATAGGAAGCCATGAAGAACACTTGTCTGCTGCTGAAGTAGGAATTTAAAACAAAGTTGAAACAAGCTATTCTGCCACAGAATGTGAATGTCTCATTATTATGTTGGTACTGACTTCTTCAGGTTTAATTTCTCCAAGTCTTTGGGTTTCTAACACCTTCACAGGAATGGATCCCATTCCTAAGTCAAAGTATGATTAAAGTTTGTGAAATTAGTATTATTTCAGCCTTTGATGTTAGCCAAAAGTGGTCTTTACAATCACAGCGCCCGCAGTTTGCTCAGAACTGACTCCTTCTGTAATTCATATGGAGTTGCATGTATTGGTAGCATATCTATATATTACTGTAAATTCTTTTTTATGAGACCCATTACTCCTACTACTATTGGAACTGTCTGGGTATCCTTCTTCCTCCTTGCCCTCATTTCTGAATCCAAATCCAGGTATTTTATTACTTTGTGTCTCTCTGAACATAAGACTCAGTAATCTGTTGGTGTAGCGATTTCACTGATCAATGCTACTTTTGCCTTATTTTCATGGACTACTATATCTGGTTTTCTCGCATCCATCTTCTGAATTGTTGGTAAGGGGGATCTCATGTGATGTAAACTTCATCATACTCTATTATGTTTTGTGGCTTATGTTTCCAGTGTTTCTCAGCTCCTTTAATATTGCAATGTTTGCAGAATCCCCAATGTAACACTCTTGCCACATTATTATTCCTTTTAATATACAGTCCTTCTGCCATTAGTGTATCACACTCAGCAACAAGATGTGCAACTGTTTTCACTTCTGTTTTACAGAACCTGTATTTGTCTGTTTCTCCCACATGTTCAATGGATTTTGTAAACCAAAGTGTACATAGTCCACTATCTTGGGTCACCAGTATTAACCATTAACCTTTCATCTTTTGCTTTAAATTCACCCCCTAAACATTCCCGTGTCCTGATTGACAATAGGTTGTTCCAGGATGTTTTTGTACTTGCAACTATATTTTTGCCTTTTCCACTTTTATTGCCTTCTCGTCTGATCCTTGTCTTTATGTTCTTTGTTTTGGTTTTGCTCATTCAGTTGCTGTGTAATTTTTGTTTAGTTGTTGTTTGATTTCCATTCCTTCTTAACACCAATATGCTTCTGCTAAACTAAGTGGTATGTCATCTTAAGCTTGTTCTCTTCATGTTTTAAAACTTTTACTATACAAGGATCTGTTGAGGTCAGCAGATATGTATGCAGTCCTACAATTACAGATCTATACATGTAATCAGTTTCGAGGAGGCCCATACCTCCTTCAGAGTGAGGGACATGTAATCTTGTTATACACTGACAAAAATCAATGAATAACAAAGATTACATGATCCTCACTCTGAAGGATATCATTTGATAAATGTGAAGCATTTTTCTTGTTTTCCTGTCCAACTGATCCAATAACTTTTGGGTCCAGTCAGTCATTGCAGAAGTGTAAGTTAGAACTGGAATGGCAAATTGGTTTAAAGCTTGGACTTTGTTGCTGAATGTCAGTGCTATTTACGGTATTAATATTAGTCTTCTACAATATTCCTTACTGAGTTTTGTTCGCATTTGTTCATGTTTTATTGTTGGTCGTCCATCATTATTTCCCAAATATTTATATACTCCCTTCCTGGTCAAGGTCTCTTATATCACAGTCCTGTCCTAGACTAGGTGCTGCAGCTTTCTTGGCTTTAAATGTTGCTTTTGAAATATTATCATTAAGTTGTAGCTTCACATTGGTTCCTGGTCATGTGTCCCTCCATGGATTGCACAAGTAGGAGGATGGAAACACCAAGAGTTGCCT